>NC_081349.1:40423854-40476491 GCF_029784015.1 Lycium ferocissimum
TAATTATTCTTGGCTTCTAATTTGATAAATAGTATAATATATGACATGTGAAGACAATTAACAGTTAATATGTAGAAAATAAGGATTTAGCAAAGTGTTGTCTTGTAATTAATTTGACGGGTCCGAACCCAAAAATGAAACGATGACTAACCGTTTAAAATTTGTGATAAAGTAATGCTCATAAAAATAAAAGTAGCGATATTAATAGTAGTAGTAGTAGTAGAAAATAGTGAAAAAAATAAAGTATTTAGCTCGTCAGTAAATTTAGAAACCTGAGTAAATTAAATAAAGGAGGGACAAAATTGGGTGTCAACAATCATGTCCTCCCCATCCTCAAACACCTCATCTTCAACCCCCCCCCACCCCAACCAACCCACACCCCAACCCCACCCCACTAGTATTTGTCTAGATTATATTCAAAAATCTTTTAGGATAATATTTTTTGCTTGCTCACCGAATACAAGAAAATAAAAAAGAAATCCACTGATTTCCCTAGAAAACATTTTTCACGAAAAATAATTTCCTTCGTACAGAACACACCCTGAGTCACTACTTGCTTTCCTTTCAATTCCAAACCTTTAGCAGGTTTATATCCAATGTCACCAGTAATCTTCACTGGACCAGTATAAATTTTTCTGGCAGTAGGCAAACCATGCTGAAAATATTTTTAAAAAAATAGCAATTTCAGTTAGTAGATAAATAGGAAAATCGGATTAAAAAAATAATTTCAATTACAAACACTTATAAAATCAGATTGTGAAACAAATACACCAAGTCGTTCTTAAGGGCTGTTCTTCTTCATATGGAAAATTTTCTGTTTCATCAATCCGTTGCAACCAGGCATGATCCCTATCTTGTGGATATGTGAAATACAGGAAGGAATACATGAAACAACAAATGACATTGGAATGCCTATCGCAGTATACAATTTTTTTTTGGTTAATAAACATTGTATTTATTACCAAGTGGAACATTTACAGCTCAAGAGAAACAAAAAAGAACTTTCTATGCACCCAACTGGACATACCCCAGTTGTGTGCTATATCTTCTATAGCCGCACATACACCAAGACCTCAAATTCACTTAGCCTAAAGGGTTAAAAAATTCAATTGGCCAACATATCTTGCAAGCTTTGGATAGAAACTTAGTCGAAGCAGCACCTACTGGATAACTTGTTTTATGATGTCTTGAGAAGCTCTTCTTTTACTTTGGAAAACAGCAGCATTCCTTTCAATTCATATGTGGTAGATAATAGCAGCAAGAGTAATCCGATACACTGATGCATCCCTATAGGATCTTTCACAATACTTCACAGCCCAACTTACTTCTTCCTTCCAACCCATAATCCCCTTAGTGATTCCTTGCCAGTTAAGTAACTTCCTCCTTGTTGACACCCAATTTTGGCCTTCTGTATTTAAAAATTAAACTTTTTTGCACTTCCTACTTAAATAGCATAAAATACTTTTTTATATATTTTTTAACTTTAATATTGATGATTGTCCTTATTTTTAAATAATAGGAATTTTTATCAATTTATTTTTTCATTTTAAATAATTATTTTGTTATAGTCGTTTGTATATAAACAACATGCTAATATAGTTTTACTTCAATTAATTTTGCGAGTGTCTCCTTAATTCAAATCACATTTTTTACTTTATTCACGAAATTACCTTAAATATATTTTTATACTTTATTATTTTAGTTACAGTCTATTATTACATGAAAGTCGGAGGAACTAATTTTAAACACAGATAAGATTTAGCACATGGTTTTGAGAAGCCATGGTTTTGTGAAGCCCATGGTTTTGGCACATGGGTTTGGATAAAAAGTGGTTTATCTTTGCCTATATAAAGGAGGACTTCCCCTCTCATTTTTCTCACCACTTCACACTACCTCACATATATTTTTCTTCTCTTTACACTCTCCATATTTTCTTTTCATAGGAAGACTAGCAAGACTAACATCTTCCTCATCTCTTTTATTTTATTTTATTTTATTTTCTCTTCTTTTTTCATACATTGTCTTTACGCTTTTATATATACTTGTTTTTACATTCATTATATGCATAGCCTTTATATTTTTATATACATTATATACATTATCTTTATATTTATTCATGCATTGTCTTTATATTTATTTATGCATTTATCTTTACATTTATTCATGCATTTGTCTTTATATTTGTTCATACATTTTGTTTATATTTATTCATACATTGTCTCTACATTTTCTTCATACATTTTCTCCATTTTTTCTTTAAATTTGCATACATTTTTTTTACTCCCCTATAAATATTTTTCATATACTTGCAAGCATTTTCTTTTACCTTTTTGTCAATATCATCACATTACACGCTCATTTTTATTTTATTATGTTTTACACATTTTGTTCTATATATTTTCTCTACATTGTCTATACATTATTTTTACATTTACATATATTTTAATTTTTTTTATTCTTATATTTTTTACATATATCATATACATATACATTCTTACACCGTGTATACTACACCAATTCTAGGGTCAAAACAAGTTTTATCTCCCTTTTGTCAAGTTTAATAAACTTTATGTCAAATCGCTTTTTTAAAGGCTTTATGTCAAATCACTTTTCAAAGACTTTATGTCATATCATTTTTCAAAGGCTTTATGTCAAATCACATTTTAAAAGCTTTATTTCACATCTCTTATTTTTTGACTTTTTTAAACTTCTTTAACTAACATATTTTTCTTTTATTTTACAATTTATTACAAATATTACACTCTTGGCCGATGAAGAAATTTTCGTCGATTTTCAAGTTATGTTAAGTTTATTCATTATTTATTTAATTCATTCGATAGTTATTTATTCTCTTACTAACACTTTTAGTAAGTGTTTATACAGGTACCCGGAGACACATCCCGAAGATGACACTCGGAAGGAACCCGAACATTTCATCGAATCCTTATACACTTTTATACTTACAAGGTACCTTCTTTTTTATATATTCTTTTTTAATATACATTCTTTATAAACACTTGATACTTGATATAAATACATTTTTATACACTGTATATACTTAGTATATTATCACCTAGTGTAGCTTTTCATGAAGTCACAACATTTTGAAAATAGGTAATAATAATGATAAACAGATAGATAATCCCCCTCTAGTTTAATTAAACTAAGTTTAAGGACTGTCTTCGGGCAGGCTCTGTGGGATGCTTAATACCATTCTCACGGGGTAAATAAAACCCTTATCTAGAATCTCATATATTTCGTGGACTAAAAATGGAGTGGACACACAAATACATACAGGTTTCCTGTTTTTCCTTAAAAATAAGGTGGCGACTCTAACCCTTTTTAAAGCAGTTAGAAGAACCGGGAAGTTGCAAACTATCTTGGACCCGTTCAAAATAGGGCGTAACAGAATGGTGACTCTACTGGAGATTACCTAGGTTTTAACCTTAACAGATATAGTTTAAGTGAGCACTTGAGGGATATGTGATTATTTATCTGTTTTTATTATTATTACTTGTAATATATATCGTGAACTGCTACAATATTATTTTTGAAAGGACGCGAGCAAAGCCAAACTTGTGTTCCTTGTTTGTTTGAAGACATTACATGTTACTGCTTTCTTTATACTATCCTCGCACTTTCAATTGAGTCTTTGGCCGTACACATATACACATTGTACACGCGAGTTGTTCTTTGCGCTCCTCCGAACCTTCTTCAAACTCCTTAGTTTCATAGATTGGTGGGCTAGTCTTACTACTTACTACCTCGCAGTTGTCCGAATATTCTTTATCAGCTTAGGTGAATCTACTCATAGAATTCTTAGGCCGTTGTATGTATAATTTTGATCACTGCTCTAGCCGGATTAATTTCATTCTTTATTTGTCACACATTCTTTATTTGCTACATGCTCTTTGCATCTTACATATTCTTTATTTGTTTTACATACTGAATTTATTAGACATTCTTTAGTTGTACATATATACTAGACATACCTTCTTCCGCCTCGTCTGCTTTATCGGACAATTTTTGTTGACTTGTGTTGAGCTTGGAGCCTTTCCAAACTCTCACACCCATTTCCGGTCTTCGCTACCATTATTTGGACATTACCATCTTTTTCAAAAAATGTCAATACAGTCTTGTACATTCTTTCCATATCTGGAACACACTTTTTCCATGTGCAAACTCTTGTACATAGCCTCACTTCTTTTCAATACAACCACCAATTCATAGAAATCATACAAATCTCATACAACACAGTATTTGCCCGAACTACGTCTGACCTGATTCTTGTCCTGACAAGATACATAGGTAACCCTTAATAAGGGTTCGGTCTCCCCACTGTTTCCAAATAATTCACCGGAATAAAAAATTGGGACAATTATTTTGGAGCAGTTCAAAGACGCTCTCCAAAAGACTTCTAAGAGCGTCAATCAACCCCTTGAAATCCAAAACCCAACAGCGGCAATACTAGCCTTACCCCAACCATCACCTAGCTTGGTCCCAAATTCTGGGATATAAGCTTTTCTTCTTCTCCCAAGCATCGCAAGCCATGGAACTTTGGCGTGTCGGCCTTTATTTTCCAACCCCAAAGGTTCAACACAAGTAAATCCTTCCCCCCTCACCTATACAATAATCGTGCCGACTGACAAGGAGTAATGTTAAAGCTCCGCAAACAGTTTGGTACACAATCATTGCAATCTTACCGATGAGCGCAGAGTATTTTTAGAAACTCTGTAAAGGTCGGAATCCCCTCTTACCACCTTGCCAGCATACTCGGATTGTTTTTAAAATTCCACCGACGTTGATATTTCCTCATAGCCAATCATGCCAATGATGCAGAGTAGTGTCAAAGCTCCATCAACGTCCGACCTTCTCCTCCATAACAATCTTGTCAACGTACTGAAGTAATGTCAAGGCTCTATCTACGGTTGACATCCTTCTTCTCGGCCGCTGTTAGAGTATTTTCAAAGCTCTGGCTGCGATCGACTCATTTTTTCTGACCACCTGTCAAGGTATTTTCAAAGCTCTAAGCCTACAATTAGTCCCTTCTTGGATAATTTTCAAAGCCCTGTGCCTACGATCGACACACCCTTTTGCTGTCTGTCAGAGTACTTGCAAAACTCCACCTTTAATCGGCACCTCTTCTTATATCTTATCTGCAAGAACTATACACATCTGATTCTCTTCTTTGATGAGATACGTAGGCAGCCCTTTTGGGTTCGGTATTCATTATGAAAAAATAAAAAAAAATAAAAAAAAAGAGAAAAAAATAGCAGAAAATGCTTTATTTGAAAAATCACAAAAACATTTTCTTTCTTCCTAACTATCTGCAAGAACTACGCACACCTATTTCTCTTCTTTGATGAGATACGTAGGCAACCCTTTTAGGTTCGGTATTCATTATTCAAAAAAAAAAAGTCTGAAAATTATTTGAAAATCACAAAAAGAAAAAAAAAATCTTTGTTCTTACCTCTCTGAACGAACTACGCGCACCTGATTCTCGTCAAAGATGAGATACGTAGGCAACCCTTCTTGGGTTCGGTACCCCTTATTCAAAAAATACAAAAATATTTTTTAGATTCATATCTTTGACTTGGTTGGTACCGACATAGTTAGGAACGTGCATAGGAAAGAAACAAGTAACGATCCATATGATGGAAAGGACTGACTTCGTGGTAAACCATAGATTCTTTTGGTACCTCTATTCACACCTTAAGTGACACTCGAAAAATTCTCTTGCATGCTTGTAAGACAAGAACAAAACAAACCTTATTGTTTCATGTGCATTGTGTGGTGAGCTTTAGACAGCATTCAATTGCATTGCATTGCATTGTGATCTAGAACTTGGCCTGAATGTCTGTTGAGGCGAAGTTGTGAGTAACACTTGGTATAGGAAAGGATCGTAGGCCTTCTTTGACCCGTTTGAGCCTTTCTAGCCTACCAAATGACATTATCCCTAGCATTCCCCCTTCGAGCCTAAAGCCTTTTCTTTGACAACCACATCATAAGCCTATACCATTTCTGAGTGCTTACATGCACTATCCCTCTTTTGGCCCAACCTCCCTGAGCGCACTAAAAACGTGCAACCGCGGATAAAGATCCAAGCTGAAGTTGCCAATAACAAAAAAGATACAAAAGTCCCATAAAAATAAAGACGAACAACGACCTCCAAAGCAAGAAGGAGCCAAAAAAAAAAAAATCATCAGTCATCATTCAGGATCTTGGGCATACAACCCGTTATTCCTTTTCATTTTTCACACTCCAGCATACAACCCGGAATTAACATCGGGACTTTGGGCATACAACCCGGGTTCATTTTCTTAATCCCCAAAGAGTCTCGGTATACAACCCGAACTCCAAAAATGAAAAAATGGCTCCAACTTGCAAAAGAAGTCGCACAAGTACAAAAGAAAGGGACAACTAAACGAAGCAGATCAGCGTCAGAGCACACAAATACCAAGCACGGACGTAGTGCAATGCTCAGGGAAGGATTAGTCACTCATTACCCAAATGATATCCTACCCTTTTCTTAAGCCTACATTACAAACCCATAACAAGCCCTACGTGATCCTATGCCAAGGTTTCTCATATTAGTAGATACTTACATGACGGCCAAGCTTATGGTATCACAATTGCATGCATTAAACATCTTTCTGAGTATGAGTGCACTTCTCTAGAGGTCCCAAAGTTCAAAAATACTGAATATGTGTGCAAAAGGGACTTTCTTTCTAGTGAGGGCACTTGAAACAGGAGGATACGTATAGTTCAAAACCTTTGCTTGAAGCAAGATGAACAAATCTTGTCGACACTTAGGTATGTCTGAGATACCACTTGAAGCTATAAGAATTATCCTGAAGTCAATCTCGTTAGCTGGGAAGAAAATGATGGAATTTTTATGCACAAAATTAATTGTTGGTACCAACTGAAGTCAAGACGTGATTCTCTCTTCACTTCTTCATTTTGCAACATTCTTTACACAAAAACAACGAAAATGCATAAAAAAAGAAAATACAGGCGCCCGCCTTCTAATGCGGGTATTTTAATTTCAGTCAGGCACCCACCTTCTAATGCGGATATTTCATTTAAAGTACATTTTACAGGCGCCCACCTTCTAATGCGGGCATTTTAATTTCATCAGGCGCCCACCTTCTAATGTAGATATTTTAATTTCATCAGGCACCCACCTCCTAATGCGGGTATTTTAATTTCAGTTAGGCGCCCACTTTCTAATGCGGGTAGTTTAATTTCAGTCAGGCGCCCACCTTCTAATGCGGGTATTTCATTTCAAGTACATTTTTACAGGCACCCACCTTCTAATGCGGGTATCTTAAATTCAATCAGGCGCCCACCTTCTAATGCGGGTATTTTTAATTTCAGTTCAGGCACCCACCTTCTAATGCGGGTATTTTAATTTCAGTCAGACACCCACCTTCTAATGCGGGTAATTTAATTTCAGTCAGGCGCCCACCTTCTAATGAGGGTATTTTAATTTCAGTCAGGCACCCACCTTCTAATGCGGGTATTTTAATTTCAGTCTGGCGCCCACCTTCTAATGAGGGTATTTTAATTTCAATCAGGCGTCCACCTTCTAATGCCGGTATTTTAATTTCAATCAGGCGTCCACCTTCTAATGCGGGTATTTTAATTTCAGTCAGGCACCCACCTTCTCTTGCGGTATTTTAATTTCAGTCAGGCACCCACCTTCTAATGCGGATAATTTAATTTCAGTCAAACCACCTTCTAATGCGGGTATTTTAATTTCAGTTCAGGTGCCCACCTTTCAATGCGGGTATTTTAATTTCAATTCAGGCACCCACCTTCTAATGCGGGTAATTTATTTCCAGTTCAGGCACCCACCTTCTAATGTGGGTATTTCAATTCCAGTTCAGGCGCTCACCTTCTAATGCGGGTATTTTTCTTTCAGTCAGGCACCCACCTTCAAATACGGGTATTTTAATTTTTTACAGGCGCCCACTGATAAGTTGGTATTTTACCAACTTATCTCTTCTCTAATCTTATATTTTTGCTATGTTTGCTTGAGAAAATAGTGCATTTAATATCATTTACATCTATTTTACAGGTTTATGTGATTTAGAAGTGATCGGAAGAAACCAAGTGAAAATAAAGTAAAAAAGAGGTCAAATTGGACAAAAGCATTGCACAGTTTTGCAAAACTGTCAAAAGTGGACAGTTTTGCAAAAACAGGACAGATTTGCAAAAAACAGGGCAGAACTGCAAAAACGAAAATCTGGGGCATATTTTGTCATTTTTTGGACTTGGAAAAATTGGGAAACATAAAAGGAAGACTAGGGGGCAAAACATTTTCATCTTTGGCACAACACAAGTCCTTGGAGGCTAGGGTTTCATCACCAACACCTTGGAGGAGAAGATTGAAGGCACTTTAATGAGATATTTCTTAATCCTTTCTTCAATTCCTTGTTTTGTATTGAATATTTAGATGTGTGGTATTTCATTTCAATACTTGAACCTTGTTTATGGAAGTATACATTGTTTATGTTTGGATTGAATCTCTTATTTTGCTTATGTGTTGAATGATTTTATTCTTAATGAAGTGGGTTATTGTTGTTTTAATTAATCTCACTTGAATGATTCTTAAGGGAGTAGCTAACCCTAAGACTTGCCCATTTATTTCGGTTTAAACTTGGAAGAGGCAAACTCGAGATTGGGAAAGATTAATTAACAAGAATTTGGGGCGTTAACCCTCATCTAATGGAATTCGACCTAGGAATAGGTAAAACCACTTGTAGCCATATTCGGGTGTTCTTAATGCTCCTAATTGCTTTAGGGATATTCAATTAGGTAGTCTAGTTAGTCTTCGGAAGAAGCTAATTTAGAGTCATTATCCGAGGCTAAGTAATATAAACTCACCATTATTTGTAATTCATGAAATACATTGGATCGTTACTTGAGCGTAGTTTCCACTTTGTATCCATGCTTGTGGCCATTGATCATTTTACTTGCTTTCTAGGTTAGTTTACATTTTCGCATTAGTTATAATTTTCTCCAAAAACCAAAATATTATCCATCGTTTGGGTTTAGCTTAGTTGGTAGAAAATTCATACTTTTCCTAATCGCCTGTATATTGTTCTCTGTGGGATTCGACCCCGACTCATAGTTGGGTAAATTATATTTGCATACGACCGTACTCATTCTAATTAATAGAGTGAATTTGGACTTCACATACGGGTATTCTATTTCAAAGCTCTGGCACACAAAGCAGAGTATGCATCAGGATCTCGGCACACAACACGAGATTTCATTTCATTTCAAGGTTCCGGCACACAAACCGGAGTGTGCATCAAGGTCCTCACACACAATCCAGGACCCCTCTACATTCAGAGCTTTGGCACACAACTCGATGTTTTCATCAGGGTCCTGACCCATAACTTTGTAGTCCATTTCAATCCATGGCTCTGAGTTCAGTCGCCCCTCTAGCAATGAATCATTTTCCTCCCCAACAAGTTTTTCTGAACTACAATCGGTCTGACTCCCATCTCAGGGATATGTAGGTAGCTCGAATTCGAGCACAATCGTTCTTCGTCCTACACTTGCTAGGACCATTCTAATAATACTGGGGCAAAATTTTGATCGGACGATCAAAATTTGCCACAATATCCATTAGTTACCACCTTTCGAACTACATTGACCTGATTTTCGTGATGGACGAGATATGTAGGAAGCTCTATGCAGAGTTCGGTCATATCAGGGCAAGTGTCATTCTCCCCCCCAGCATGTATACAACCTTACATCCTCCCAGCGTCTCGTAACTCGATAGTGGGACAATTTTGGAAGCGATGCCAAAGGTACGTGAATGCTTTTCGTCATCAAACAATTCTTCCCTCTTTATCATTTTCATTTTTCTTCTTATAACAACACCGTCGATGAATGGAGAGTATTGTCAAAGCTCTACCAACATCTGGTTTCTTTCTCTATACATATCATTTTAACAATCCCTTGCCGAGCCAAAATTGGCTACACGTCAACGTCTTCGTCCGAAAACTCTTTCATCATCTCCGTCCCGAAGAGGACAAGTTGTGACACCCAAATTTGGCCCTACGTATTTAAAAATTAACTTCTTTAGGCTTCCTAGTCATTAAATAGCACAAAATACTATTTTTATACATTTTTTAACTTTAATATAATTTATTGATGATTGTCCTTATTTTTAAATAATAGGAATTTTTATCAATTTATTTTTTCATTTTAAATAATTATTTTGTTATAGTCGTTTGTATATAAACAATATGCTAATACAGTTTTACTTCAATTAATTAGAAGGTCTCCTTAATTCAAATCACATTTTTTTTTTTACTTTATTCACGAAATTACCTTAAATATATTTTTATACTTTATTATTTTAGTTACAGTCTATTATTACATGGAAGTCGGAGGGACTAATTTTAAACACAGATAAGATTTAGCACATGGTTTTGAGAAGCCATGGTTTTGTGAAGCCCATGATTTTGGCCCATAGGTTGGATAAAAAGTGGTTTACCTTTGCCTATATAAAGGAGGACTTCCCTCTCATTTTTTTCACCACTTCACACTACCTCACATATATTTTTCTTCTCTCTACACTCTCCATATTTTCTTTTCATAGGAAGACTAGCAAGACTAACATCTTCCTCATCTCTTTTATTTTTTTTAATTTTATTTTCTCTTCTTTTTTCATACATTGTCTTTACGCTTTTATATACCTTGTCTTTACATTCATTATATGCATAGCCTTTATATTTTTATATACATTACATACATTATCTTTATATTTATTCATGCATTGTCTTTATATTTATTTATGCATTTATCTTTACATTTATTCATGCATTTGTCTTTATATTTGTTCATACATTTTGTTTATATTTATTCATACATTGTCTCTACATTTTCTTCATACATTTTCTCTATTTTTTCTTTAAATTTGCATACATTTTTTTTACTCCCCTATAAATATTTTTCATACACTTGCAAGCATTTTCTTTTACCTTTTTGTCAATATCATCACATTACATGCTCATTTTTATTTTATTATTTTTTACACATTTTGTTCTTTATATTTTCTCTACATTGTCTATACATTATTTTTACATTTACATATATTTTAATTTTTTTTATTCTTATATTTTTTACATATATCATATACATATACATATACATTCTTACACCGTGTATACTACACCAATTCTAGGGTCAAAACAAGTTTTATCTCCCTTTTGTCAAGTTTAATAAACTTTATGTCAAATCGCTTTTTTAAAGGCTTTATGTCAAATCACTTTTCAAAGACTTTATGTCATATCACTTTTCAAAGGCTTTATGTCAAATCACATTTTAAAAGCTTTATGTCACATCCCTTATTTTTGACTTTTTTAAACTTCTTTAACTAACATATTTTTCTTTTATTTTACAATTTATTACAAATATTACACTCTTGGCCGATGAAGAAATTTTCGTCGATTTTCAAGTTATGTTAAGTTTATTCATTATTTATTTAATTCATTCGGTAGTTATTTATTCTCTTACTAACACTTTTACTAAGTGTTTATACAGGTACCCGGAGACACATCCCGAAGATGACACTCGGAAAGAACCCGAAGACTTCATCGAATCCTTATACACTTTATACTTACAAGGTACCTTCTCTTTTATATATTCTTTTTTAATATACATTCTTTATAAACACTTGATACTTGATATAAATACATTTTTATACACTGTATATACTTAGTATATTTTCACCTAGT
This sequence comes from Lycium ferocissimum, assembly GCF_029784015.1. Lineage (NCBI taxonomy): Eukaryota > Viridiplantae > Streptophyta > Magnoliopsida > Solanales > Solanaceae > Lycium > Lycium ferocissimum. Next base: position 40,435,614 of record NC_081349.1, read on the forward strand.
ATAGCTTTTCATGAAGTCACAATATTTTTAAAATAGGTAATAATAATGATAAACAGATAGATAATCCCCCTCTAGTGTTCAATTTAACTAAGTTTAAGGACTGTCTTCGGACAGGCTCTGTGGGATGCTTAATACCTTCCTCACCGGGTAAATAAAACCCTTATCTAGAATCTCATATGTTTCGTGGACTAAAGATGGAGTGGACACACAAATACATACAGGTTTCCTGTTTTTCCTTAAAAATAAGGTGGCGACTCTAACCCTTTTTAAACCAATTAGAAGAACCGGGAAGTTACAAACTATCTTGGACCCGTTCAAAATAGGGCGTAACACTCCTTATTCCATTAGTGAAAGGGCACTGAAAAAACAAGTGAGATATATTCTCATTTGCCTGATTGCACAACACACAGTCGAGATCTGTTTGTATACCCCATTTAGCTAACCTATCTTTAGTAGCAAGCCTTTCTATTATAGCCAACCTTAGACTAAAAACCCATCTAGGACATCCCTGGTTGTTGCAGACAAGCTTCCTCCATTGCTCTTTTGGAAATTCCCTTGTAATCTTTTATACGCTGTTTTAATGGAGAATTTTTCCATCTGCAGTACTTCTTGTTCACTGTAACCAGCAACTTCCATATATTGTTTGGCCTTGAAAATTCTCTGTATCACCCAAGATGCAGTCTTGGGGAATACAGTCCAGACAGTTTGTCCGTTTATATAGTAAGCATGTACCCATTGAACCCATAACTTCTCCTTGTTCTTGAACATGTACCAAAGTAGTTTGCACACAGCTATTTTGTTCCATAATTCTATGTTGATCAAGTTCAATCCACCAGTAACTAGTGGACTGCATATTTTGTCCCAAGCAATAAGAGCTTTCCTAGAGAACTCAGCAGATCCTGTCTAGAGGCATCTGGTCTCAATAAATCCAATGATCCTTTTTTGGGAGTATGAATACCTAAGCCCAAAAAGTTTGAATAGAAAATAGGACACTCTTAAGTAGCTGAGTTCTGCCTGCATATGATAGAAATTTAGCACTCCAAGATGTGATTTTCCCCAATATTTTCTCAATGAAGGGTTCACATTGCAGAATTGTTAGTCGCTTTGTGCTCAAAGGAACACCAAGGTATTTAAATGGCAACTCTCCCTTAGCATAGCCTAGCACATCTAGAATCTGATGTTGGACTGATAGTGGTACACCTCCAAAATACACAGAACTCTTCTATGGATTAGCAATCAATTCAGATGCTGCAGAAAATATTGAGAATCTTTCATGTAAGACAGTGACAGACTGCACATCACCCTTATAGAACAACAACAAATCATCCGCAAAACCTAAGTGTACCAGATTGACTTTGGCACACCTAGGGTGATAGTTGAAACCTTTCGGTTGCTTGAGAGGCTTGAGTAGTTGACTAAGGTAATCAGTGGCTAAGACAAACAAGAAAAGGGAGATAGAATCACCCTGTCTAAGTCCCTTCTTTGCAGCAAAAGGGGAAGTGGCCTTCCCATTAATCACAACTGAATAGGAGACGATGGTTAAACATTCCATGATCCATGCAGTGAGTATCTCAGGAAACCCCAGTATTTGTTTAATAAAACGCCATTCAACAGAATCGTAGGCCTTTTGCATGTCCACTTTCACCATACACCTTGGAGATATTGATTTCCTACCATAAGTTCATGGCTCATAAGCATATTATTTGAGATGAGTCTTCCTGGCACAAAGGTTGTTTGGCTATTATCAACTAAGTGGTCCATAGATGGTTGTAATCGACTTGTTAATATCTTGGATATGATTTTGTATAAGACTGTACATCAGGAAATAGGTCTAAATTCCTTTATGGAGGAAGGATTTTTTACCTTAGGGATCAGTGTTATTGCTACACAATTAACAGGTTTGCACATAATTGTTGTTTGGAAGAAATCCAATGCTGCATCCTTTATATCTTCACCAATGACTGACCATGCCTTTTAAAAAAAATGTGCATTAAAACCATCTTTGCCAGGGGCTTTATGGTCATTAATGCTCTGCAATGTTGCCCTTATCTCTTCTCTGTCAACTGACTTGATTAACCTAATTTGTTGTTGTCTATTGAGTGTTGTCCCATTAGATATGATATCAGGTAATACAACAGGGAGTTGAGATGCTGCAGTGCCCAGGAGGCCCTTAGGATGCCATTGCTACTAACAAGCTTCCTGATTTGATTATGGGCTTGCCTATTCTTTATACATGCATGAAAAAATGCAGTATTTGTGTCCCTCAATTTGAGCCATTGGACTCTTGATTTCTGTTTTAAATGCTTTCCTCATAAGCCATTTCTCCAATTGCTGCTTTGCCATTTTCTCCTCTTGGGCCAACCCTATGAATTTAGTGTGATCTTTGAGTTGAGCTTGGACACTCTGTAAATACCTCCTAGCCTCTTCAACTCTCATGTCCACCCCAGCATAATGCTTTTGTGTTAATAACTTCACCCCTGCTTGAACATATTTTAACTTTTGCCACACTCGCATCATAGTAGTCCCTTGACTATGTTTCCACCAACTGTCAGCAGTCATCTGTAGGAAATCTTGGTGATTTGTCAGATAATTATAGAATTTGAAAGTTCCATGCCTCTTCATGGGAATGTTATCAAAACAGACACATAATGGATTATGGTCAGAGAACTGGGCATCTAGAATTGTTCTTTCCAAATGAGGCCATTGTTGTAACCACATTGCATTTGGAAAAATTCTGTCAATTTTACTAACTATATGACTATTGGACCAAGTGAAGTACTTGCCAACAATTTTCATTTCAATCAGCCCTGAGTCATGGATAAACTATCCAAAGTCTCTTACTTCATTATCTAGAACAGGGTTCCCATAGATTTTGTCTTCAGCTATCAAGATTGCATTGAAATCTCCCATAACCAAACTTGGCCCATTTAGCTTGCTGATTACAACCTTTAAGTCCTTCCATAATAATTTTCTATCTGGGATGGTGTGTAAACCATATACCATAGTGAGATAAAAAATAATTTGAGAATATAGTATAGTAACCTGTCCATGAATGAACTGAGTATGTTTCTTGTAAGAGTAAACTCCACATAATTTTGATTCCACAAGATCCAAATCCTTCCCCTTGGTGCTTCATCGTAATTTGAAGTCCAGTGCCATGTACCAGCTATTTTTGAAATTATTTTTGGAGCATTTCCCTTTACTCTATTTTCTATTACTCCTATTAGAGCTACTTTATTTGTATTGCAAAACTTCTTAAACTCCTTGTGGTTGTACACTTTATTAATTCCCCTAACATTCCATGCTATAATATTCATTTCACTATTGACTTTGGGGGCACCCTACTAGTACTCGCTACCACTCCAGTCTGCACCAAATCACCTATATTTTTGGATGTAAACACTTTGAAATCCATTTGGGTTTTCTAGTAAGGCAACATATGTATTTGTGATCATTACATCCTGTTGCTTTGGAACCTTCCCTGGAGCTTTTGTCATCGCTTTGCCACTAATTGTCAGCCCTTGTTCTTCTTCTGTGTGTTCTGGAGCTAAATTTGTGTCATCAGGACATAACATTTCCAACAATATACCATTGGCATCAATTGGGTCCTCGGTTGGATCTAAATTCTTTTGAATGCCCACACACCTTTAGTGTTTCCTTCTTACCTTGCCTTCTCTTCGCAGTTTCTGCACTTTTTTTTTACTTCGCCTCCTCTTCCACTTCTTTAGCCCTTTTGTTTGCTGGACATGAGTGCCCAATTTGGGAACAAATTGGACAATATATTGGTCTCCAGTCATACAATACTATTTGATGTATTGCCTTACCCCTTGGGTCATAGATCTTCACACTACGAGGTAGAGTTCTAGTAATATCCATTTCCACTAGGATTCTGGCATAAGATGGTCTACAGCATTGGTCTTACAGTCATCAGCATATAATGTCTTACCCAGGACACTGCCAATCCTACTCAAAGCATCCTTACTCCAAGTATTCAAGGCCAGGATTAGAAGTTTCACCCATAGAGGAATAATTTTGAGTACCTCCTCGTTAAAATTGAAATCAGCAGCGCACACCTTAGTTATGATAGGTCTGTTGTTTATGGTATAAGGACCTGAGAACAAAACTTTATCCCTGTCTACAGTGTTGTTCATTCGAATGATAAAAGACCCATCATTGGGGTATAGAATCTTAGGTTTTGGAACAAAATTCCATTGGTGAGAAATGTACCTCTCAACTACTCCAATGGATGCAGTAGTCCCAACCACATACATAGTAAGTGCCCGATTCCATTTTTGAGTTTCAGCTTCAAAATCCTTTTTGAGAAGATGCACCACAACTTCCCCATTTTTAATAACTGGGGGTATTTATGATAAATTCATTCCCTTAGCTGCAAATTTATTCTTCTCAATCAGCCCAGCCCACTTCCTACCTGTATCTTCCTGATCCACGTTAGTAATATCAGGTGTTGTAGAAGGATTAACAGTCGGGTCTACTATCGTTGCCCCCTCCACTTTTAAAACAATATCAGCAGCAGCGGGACTACTTACCGGAGTTAACTTTGGTGCCTTTTGAAACCCTAGTATAGATCGACTAGCAGTCGCTTGAAATCCCGTCATCGGAACCCCAATCAGTGTTGATGAAACTTCACGGCTTAGAGTTCCTTTGGCTTTCCCTTCTGTATTTGTGGCTAGATTTTTCGAAGACTTCAAATTCGCTCTTGCAGCCGGCAAATCTGGCCATTGGTCAGTTCCTCCATCAATTGTTGCATCAAAACCCTTCGTCTGAGCTTTCCCTTTTGTACCTCGCCTAGAATCCTGTGGTAGCGGCGCGTCGATCATATTAACCTGAGTCGTAGCATCTTTCCTCGGTCAACCGCTGGCCACGGGTGAGTGCGCAGGTTAGAAAAGCACCTAACGTGCGCTGAGAGAGAAAGGGGATGCTATTTTCGCAGTATATGGCAAGTGAGGCAACATTTTATCTATTTGTCTCAGTGTCCTGTGAGCCTGTCGATCCCACTAGATTGGTTTAAAAATCAAAAAAAATTTGAGCTAAAACTCCGACAGCCAGAGGAGCAAAGGATGTTATTAAGGATTCAAAAGAGCAATCAAGAGCATAAATGATTGTTCGAGCCCTCTCACGGACTATCTCAACAAATATTAGACTACAAACATGTCAAGGGTGAAATATTTTAGAAAACTCCTCAGGTGAATTTCACAATCACTACAGGTTAAATGATTAAGTTATGTAGTAATTCTGAGTTCAATTAGACATATCATACAAATTGGATATGAACTAGGAAAACGAAACTATTGGATTTGAAAAGGGGCAATTCGTGGGTGGTCTTTAATTTTTTCCCCTCAAATTGTTGGTCTTTAATTTTTGCTCTTCACCTAAAATGAATTTCACAATCAGTACAAGTTAAATGATTTACGTTGTAATTCTGAGTTCAATTATGACATATATTATACAAGTTGGATATGAACTAGGAAAATGAAACTATTGGATTTGAAAAAGGGCAATTCAGGGGTGGTCTTTAATTTTTGCTCTTCATCTAAAATACCCCGAGGTTCTGGGTTCGAACCCCGGCTCAGTTAAAAATAATAATAATAATAATAATAATAATTCGGAAGACAAACTTTTGCCTTAAGGAAAATTCTTGCCTTGCGATTTTTTTTTTTTTAATTTTACTGAGCGGGGGTCCGAATACAAAAATTAGGAGTATTTTGGCCACTTTTTTAAGCGAAGGGCAAAAATTAATGACCAACCATTTTAGGGGAAAAATTAAAGACCAGCACCTTTGAAAGACAATCCGTGCAAAAAAAAATTGAAAAGCGTTTAGCCTAAAATTAGCCTATCAGGTCATCCAGTTAAATTGGTGAAAATGGGTCACAAGCAATTTAATCTATTCAAATCTGATTAATCCATTGTTTAAAGTAAATGATGTAGGAATAACAAGTAACTAAATAATCAGATCAAGATAATCGAAAGGAGAGAAAGGAAGTGAGTCTTATTGATTTTTCCAGCCGGTGAGCAGCGAGCAAAGCTCAAGAACAACAATAGAAAGAACAATTTAAGTAGGAACCAAATATAGTAACGAGTGTACCCAGGTGTATTCATAAATATTCAGATGTACACAATGGAGGAGAGTCGGGGGAATTTATAGGATAAACTGGTTGTAACTAGTAACTGTTTTCGTTATTTATTTTGGGCCTCTGGTATTCGGTGCAAATGAAGCGGGTCCAGGAGCTAATCCCCGGATGGTCAAACAAGTCTTCAATGTAACCAGCATTGACTGACTTGGTGGCTGATTATAGTCTTCTCTATGCTTGTTACATGTCAAGTCAAAAAGTCTTTGTTCCCGTATATTTTTTACCCAATACAAGAAGGCATACTTGTTTGTTGCTTAACTACACCATGATATGATTAATCCCATGATGAACAAGACTAAACCGTGCAGCGTTGTTGTTTCAGGATCATTAGACAATTGCAGCTAAAGAAATGCTGAGCTAGAGCTTTACAATACACATAAACATATACATCTTAAACTCCGTCTCTAGTCAAACTACAATAAAATAGAGTGTTATTTTATCGGAGAAGTATCTTAACTTTTATTTTATGTTAAGTTGTTCGGACTCTTCACTTTCAGTGCCGCACCCGTGTCGACACGACGTGGGTTTGGGTGCGGGTGTGAGATCCTTCATGATCTGGTTAATCAATTTTGGATACTTTGACCAAAATCGAGAGAGAATTCTGAACAGATTCAATCATTTGTGTGGAATTGAAGAAAATGGCATAGCCTATATATATAAAATTTCTACATGTGACTCTTTTTCCTTTTACCTTCTTCCAGGATTCTCCTCCAGTTTTCTGCATAATATCTCATAATTTAGGTTTTATGACTCTATTTTTAGATATTTGAATTATCTTTAGCCGAATACCCACACCCGTATCCATAAGTGGATCCATATCCCCGAATCTTAAAATTCAAATCACGAAGGATCCGACCTCTGGATCCGCACCGGTATTGGACACCCGCACCCGATTCCGAGCAACTTAGATTTATGAACTTACTTTTTTCATGTTAAATTTTGAAGATACCAAAACTGATATCATCCGGATATAGGTAATTAGATTCTAACATCTCATTACATAGTAAGTTATATAATGTTGTCAAATTGACCTCTTATATAAATAAAACCGAAATCTATACAGTACTCATTCAGCCTTCTTCCTTGAAAAAGAAACAAAATGGAGTGATGAAGAGGAGAAGAGGTTCGTCCGATAACTTGTCCCCTGCGGATCATTGGGTGCAAATGAAAATATTTTAACCATAATTCTTCTTCATTTGCACAAGTCTCTCTTACATTGAAGTTGGTATGCAAAAGTTGGTATTCTGCGATCTCGGATCCCTGCTTTACACGTACTTATACCTTAAATAGCATAAAAAAGATCCAAGTTTTCTTTCCCTTCGGGGTTTTTTCATTTCTAACTCATTTCATAATAGTATCGGTCATATTTTCTTTCCCAAAGAGAGGAAAGGGAACCTTCTCGCCTTTTTCGTTTCTTGGTAAAGACTTCAAAATTTTACAATCATGAAACGGCCTCTTACTCTGCCGTTTAAGCAATGTGGACTCTTTGTGTTAGCAATCCCACAACCTAAAATTCAAGATTCTACCATCCGCTAAGGTGGATGGTGAATTTTTCGGATTAGTCCATTCGCTCTTGCTTTCGATCCGTTAAGATCGCCTAATTATAGAATTGTTTGTTTCAAGAGATTTAAGAAAGAATCGATTTAATCAGGCGGAAGTAATTACTATTTACAGATATTTTTTTATTTATCCGAGATGGGTACTTGGAAAGCTAGCACTTGTTTTGAAGCGAGTGTGTGTACAGATATATCAGCAGGAATCTTCTCAAACGGGGCTGTTCATTGGGTTTCACATGAACATTACATCCGTTTCGATATCGATGAGGAAAAGGTGATGCTAATGACACATCAATATGATCTTGGTGCTCATCGAAATTCATGCATACTTGGTGGCCTTTGGTAATGGGGGGTGTACTTGTCTATCTTGCTCTAAAGAATATCATTTATTGGAACTTTTACGAGATCGACCAGGGCACTTTTAAGTGGACTCCACAAAATGACCATTTTCCTTGTGATCTTTTGAAAGATGTGCTTCGTGCAATTGCGAAGAAAGAAGGGACAGAGCAAGCCCGGCGATATGATCTAACAAGAGTGTAAGTTCTCTGTAATTGCTATTGTCAAAGGAGACAAGGAAGAGGGCATTGTAGTACTGGTAGCCGTTTTTGGCAGAATTGTTCTTTATAGTTGGACAATAAGAAAGGTTAAAATTCATCTTGACCTGGAATTGCCGGACGATATTTCAGGAGATGTGTGCTGTAATTGTATTAGTGCTCATCGGTACATAGAAACTCTGTCTTCTGTTTGACAGTGTAGCTTCTCCTTTTTTTTTTTTTTTCCTCTTTTCAAATAGCTATAGTTTGGATGTTAGCATGAAATGTATTAAGAGCCTTAATCCAGAGTTTAGCCAAAGTTCTAGGTTTGTGTACCGGCATTTCTATGAAGAACATTGTCTTGATCCCTGTTGATTGATTAAACTTAATTTTAGCTCTAAATTTTGTAGACATAATGAAATGATAAAGTACTACTTATTGGTTGTCTTACTTTACTTTTTAGTGCGTTTAAAAAAGTATGGCTCTTTCTTTTTTTGATAACTCTTTAATTTCAACTTTCAACATGACATGTTTAAGACAACAAGATTAAAGGGTATTTTGGTACATTCTACATATCTTTAATTTAAGAGAACAAGTTTCAAAAGTCTACTTTACTTTCTTAAACTTTGTGCCAAGTCAAGACCTAATAAACAAACTGAAAATGCGGGAGTGCTAATAAAGGGATCCCTCTTGGCTCAATCATTCATTTGGTTGGAGAAACTCCCACTATCTCTTACATAAATCGACTTCAGTTCGTGAATATAATCTAAGGCAATAGTTATAGAAGTACCCGGAGTCAAGTCAATATTTTGTATGGGAATTTAATGTGGACCCCACAACTAATTTGTTACACAACGTTGATTGTCCTAAATTCTTACTTCATAGGACCTTAAAATTTGTTAGAAACGAGCTTACAACCCACTACATACACATACAATCTTCTCATTTATGGTAGGAATACCAAGCATACTTATGGTTATACCCAAAAAAACATACTAGACAAGCTTATGCCGGTACCAAAACCAAGCATAACATAAAATTACTTGACAAGATAAGTCAACTAGAATTGTATACAAGCTGCAGATTACATAATTAACAAAATCTCTTCTAATTTCCACTTGAAATTCATAAGCATATGCAATTCAGAAAACTATATCACATCTTTGAGTAGAATAATTCAACTTTTGTTTGCAAGTCAACATTTATTGTCTATGGAAATACTATATTAATGGCGAGTTTGTGCATGTTGGATTCTGTGTACATAGATAAACATGTCTTAAGTCTTGTCGGAAGATTAAACTAACCGAAAGAAGTCTTTGCCCATCGTTCTCAAGTAAGGCTTGTCATTCATCAGATGGAGCATTGCCTATTTCCTCAGTCCGTTGCAACCTGGCGCGATCCCACATGCGTAAATATTATTGCAGAGTTATGTTAGAAAATTGTCCTCTGTTTTGATATCTTTTTCAGCGGCTAAAAATAAGATTTGTTTTCTGTACGGCGGAAGATATCATAACATATAAAACTCGAGCCAAATACCAATATGGCTTTAGAGACGATCTAAAGCGCCAAAAAAGCACACCTTCGATACTTTGGAGAAAAAGAATCTACCCCGGACAAAGGATAAGCAATATACGATTTTGTATGAACATTTTCCTAGTGCATTTTCTTATTCAAAAGTATTACAACAAACTTTTATCGATTTGAGTATACCTCTTGGAGGAAAAAAATAAACGAACAACATGTATGCATGAATGTGATCATTTGGAACTTGAAGATCAAACCTTATAGAATCCAGAAAAATCTCAAGCAAGTTAAATATGTTGGTACAAACAATCTAATCAACATTTAGCGTTGAAGGCCAATTGGAACACAACTCCTATAACAGAACTAACCAGCAAACCTTATTTATGACGCAAACCTTATCAACTGTACATAATTCTTCTTTCAGTTTTTTTTCTTCACTTCTCAACTTTAGTCGCCAAGCTTATTCTTGAACTAAAAGAGCTAAACAGACGATAAGAGTGCAACCAGCAATGGCGAATGAGTACCGGCTTATAGCATATCATAAATTGCTATTGTTTCTTTAGCGTAAATAAAAAGGAAGGTAATTTGTCTCCTCCTTTTGATTCCCAAACATTTGGTCGATGCAAAACCAATTTGTTAGTGCAAGCACAGAAGAAGCCTACATAAAAGACATTAACACATATAAGGAGTGTAGATTATCAGATCATTAGGAAATTGCTGCTCTATATAAAGATTTGTGCTGGGAAGAATAGTCCATCTCTATGACGACATTAACACAATATAGTCATAAAGGAGTGCATATATGTCCAAAAATCAGTTAAGAGAAGATGAACAATGGGTCAAAAGATAGAAATCGAGCATAACAAAGAAACAATTAAGGCATAATACATAGATAGACACCTTAACTCGGCCTCAGCAACTAAACACCCCAACTTTGAAAATGCACATCTAGACATATTAACTTGGTTTAAGTTGGCCCCATTAAACACACTTTTCCGGATGTGCATTCTCAAAGTTGGGTGCTTACGGGGCCAACTTAAACCAAGTTAAAGTATCTAGATGTGCATTTTCAAAGTTATGTGTTTAATTGCCCATTGAGGCCGAGTTAAAGTGTCTATGTGTGTATTCTGCCAAATATTAAACATAACTAAGATCAGAGGCGGATCTAGGATTTGAAGGTGGCGGGTGCCACAATTTTCTTCAATATACATCTTGTTAGGAACGAATATTTGGGTCGGGTCCATTTCGTTTTAATTTATTCGGGTCAACTTAATAGGCTTTTGTTTTAATTTGCAAATATGAAAATTACATCCCAAAAATCAAGAAACGAACATAATTGACATCTTAAATAAGGAATCACACTCATTAACATCCATTAACAATAGAAGTAAAATTAACATTTTCACCAAGGGACTTGCATTTCTTATATATATTAAAAAATGAATTTGCACAAGTAAAATAACATCTTCAATAAGGGAATTACACCAATCAAAATAAGAAAAATAATAGAAAAACTCTTCAATAGGTAAATACTTCAATAAGTAAATGTAGAATTAGATAAACTACAAAGTTCTCAAAAATAAATCATAAATTTCATGTTTTTTCTAAGCAATGCTTACGAAATTTCCATCACAATTTAAGTAGTAAAGTGATTTAAATTGAATTTAACAATTATAGAATAACACAAATTTTTATGATACACTCCCTCCGTCCATTTTTATTTGTCCATTATACTAAAAATATATGTCAACTTTTACTTGTAAGTTATATAGTTTGGAAAACGAAGACATAATTTATCATTTTATACCTATTTTACCCTTATTATTAAGTACTCCAATTCATTTCTCATTTTATTTATTGCTTATTAAGAGTGTCCCTGGTCAAATGTAGACAAGTAAACATGGACGGAGGGAGTAATAAATAAAAGAAATTATAAAAAAAAAAAAAATTGAATTTTGATTTGAATCCACAATTCCCATTGAGACCCAAGTTTTTTTATTTAAATACTCACAGATTTGAGGTTAAGAAAAATACTTAGTTTAAGGGATTTTGAAGTTTCTATTTGTGTGTTCTCTCTAGAGATCACGGATAAAATAATAGAAAAGAGGAAAATCAATAGAAATAATAAAAAGATAAATAGAAAATTGGGAGGGCCGAAAAGGGAATTACTGGTACAAACGAAGTATAAATTGCAAAGGAAAACGGGAGTCAAAAAATGTTCAAGATAAATTCAAACTTGTGTACGCTCAGTAGTGGCACCTTTATCTAATTTACGACCGGGGGTGACGGATCAAATATTTAATCTAATTTAAGCAAATTACAACATAAGTATATAAAAAATTTACTAATTGAGGGGGTGCCATGCCACCCCTATTGTAAAGGTGGATCATGACTAAGATGAAGACACACAACTGCAGGTATCACTTTGGACAATTACAGTAAGCTTCTCACTCGTCTCTTTCTTTAGCTAATGAAAAAACATATCCCAAAAGTCAAAGTTGTATGAGAAAGTAAGAGACCATATATGGCGTGGGCATGTTCTATATCATCACTATGTACCCTCTCCAGTGTATCGGCAGCTATTGTTAGGGTCGTTTGGTAGGATGTATTAGAGAAAGTAGTTCATGTATTAGCTATGGTATTATTAATCCCGTGTTTAATAGTGTTTTACAACCTGTGTATGAATAATACATATATTAGTTATACACCCTGTTCAATACTATTCTTATACATAGCAAACCATGGTTTTTAGCAATACAAGGGTTATTAATAGATGGATAAGCATAGTTAAAGACAAAATTGCTCTTAGGGGTCGTCTGGTTTGAAGACAAGTTATGCTGGGATTAGTTATACTGAGATAAGTTATTGATTATTTGACTTGTTATATTAAACGTAACATGCATTGCATAATTGCTAAGAAAAAGTTGTTTGTTTACAAAAATAACCTCCACCTTATTTAGTAGAAAAAGGGTTTGATGGACCTCAGGGCTATTTTTGTCATTTTCACTGTTTTATCCTGGGATTATTATTCCACCCTCTGCCCGGGATAATTTATTCCGGTACTATTTTTAATCCTCGAATAACTCATCCCAGGATTAGTAACCAAACAAGGGATAAGGCGGTACTAAATTTTTATCCCAGAATTATTTTTCCTTATCCATCATACCAAATGACCCCTTAATAAACCAACCAAACAATAGATAAGAAATAATCCATTATAACTAATTGATACGATCCGGCTTGTGGAAGACACGGATTCAAATAACAAATATGCGGAAATAAAAGATAAAGTAGAACTCAAAGATGAGACGTGAAGAAATTGGGATGAGAATAGAAAGGATAGGAACAAGACCCAATTAGTAAAGGAATTATAGGCAAACTTAGGTATATGAAACCTAAACCCTCCTAATCGATTCCTACTAACGAACCTATACTATTTGATAATCAACCAAGAGTAATCCAAATGAATCCACAAATGAACAACTCTATTGAAAATCAATGGAAAAGGGTTTCATAGCCATCAATGGAATCCACCATGATTAACTATCACTAATCACTAGATTAGCACTACACTAAACTAATAAACAAACTATCACTCAATTTAGAGTATTCATCTCAATTCAACATCAAAATCTAAGTAATGAAATGAAAGACAAGCTATATATACAAGATAAGTAAAGAAGACTAATAGGCAATTACAATGCTATCCTTAATGAAGTAAGGGCCTTGTTTGGCTAGTCTTCTTAGTGTAGTCTTCAATTCAAGAATTAGCCTTCATTGGCCAAACACACCCCTCCTGGCATAGATGTCCCTCTAATCAACCTTGCATGCATGGCCTTCTTGCAAGCATAACCTTCCTTGCACAAATAGCCAACTCCCAATCTTGTCCAAGTTAGCAAGTGTAGCCAATTTGCAGAAATGTCCCTATTTGCACGTTTGGCCACTTTGCACATTTGGTCCCCTTTCTAGTAGCTTCTTCTTCAATCAACTCCCAAGCCACCTCCCACACATCATAGGCCTCATTGTGGGGCTTGTATGGGCCTCCAAAGGCCTTCAACTCCATCCTTATCATCCATGCCGCTTGTTGAGCTTGAAGTTCCATATCTAAGCCTTGGATGTAAGTCTTGAAATGAGGTGTGCCAAGTAGGATCATATCACTAATCCCAGCATTACTAATGCACCCTATTCAGTACTATTCTTATACACTCTACTAAACGACCCCTTAGAGCAATATCCTAATGTAGTAGGCACTATTTTCAGTCAGAAAATTTATCAAACACTTTATGGGCATCAGTAGTATCCTCTTATGTTTCTCTATAATCAACACCACTTGTGATACCATTCTCTAACTCTGTTTGGATGGTTGTTTCCCGTAGTTCATTAATGTACAGTATGGTATGGTACAGTATGGTGTTGTATTGTATTAATGAACACAATGTTTGGATAGACTGTATCATTTGTTGTGGTTTAATAACATTTGTATTGTTTTGTTTGGTATTTGTATGGGTGCTTGTATAATAACTTATAAGTTTACGAAAATACCCTTAACTCTTAATTAGAAATTAGTTTATATATATTAATAAAACTCAGGTAAAGAATAAAATAGGAAATTTAAAAAATAAGTAGGTATTGGGTGGGGTTGGTGGAGGGGTGGTGGTGTGAGGTGGGTGGTTGTGGGATGAGGGTGGGGGTAGTTGGTGGTAGGGGTGGGGGTGAGTGGTTATGGGGGTGGGGTTGGGTGGTGGTGAGGGGTAGTGGGTGGGGGTGGTGGAGGGGTGGGTGGTGTGGGTGGGTGGTTATGGGATGAGGGTGGGGGTGAGTTGTTGTGGGGTGGGTTGGGCGGTGGTAAGGGGTAGTAGGGGTGTGTAGTAGAGGAGTGGGGTAGTTGGGTGGGCGTGGGTGGTAGGGTGGGGGTGGGGTGGGGGTGAGTGGCAAGGGTAGGTGGGGTGAAGAGTGGGGCAGGGATGGGGGTGAGTGGTAGGGTAGGGTTGGGGTGGGGGTGAGTGGTAGGGTGGGGGTGGGGTGGGGTATAATGGAGCAGTGAAATACGTAACCACGGAAAAGCCATCAAATCCGTGGTTACAAAAATTGAGACTTTTCATAGTTACTAGTTTTATCGTACGTGCGTTGCACGTGTGTATCGCGTCAATCAATAAAATATTATTTATTAAAGAACGATGTATGTAAAATAACAATGGACGTTAAAATAATATTCTTTTAAATGACAAAAAAAAAAAAAAATAGTATCACATTAACATAGTAATAATTGGAGAGTAGTATCACATTAAGATGGTAATAATTGGAGGCCCGAACCTTCTTCTGACTATTCACTCCCACAACATGACTAATTTGTTTTTCCTATTTGTCCTATTTGTTTTGTGATAGTTACATAAGCTTGAGAAAGAATAACAAAAATTTTGTGAAGTTATAATTTTTTTTGGAAAGATGAGATACAAAATGTGATATACGTATGCGAATTGAATAAGTTAATTTTGAAAATGTGTAAATTCTAGCAATATTTATCATTATAATAGTCTGCTTGACAAGCTTCTCAAGTCAGCTTATTTTGAAAAGTGTTTTTTTCTTCAAAAGCGCTTTATAAAAAAAATACTTTTTGTGAGAAGCAGTTTGTATTTAGCTAATCAATTTGAAAAGCACTTTTGAGCAGTAATTAGTATTTGCCCAAGCTTTTTTAAAAAGTCTTTTTGGAGAAAACTATTTTTTAGCGTCTGAAAAACTGTTTCCGCTACTCCCCAAAAATTCTTATTTTCTCCTAAAAGTTAGACCAAACACATTACTTTTTATAAATACTTTTGACCTTCCAAAAGTTTGGCCAAATGCGCTTTTTTGATTTTGTGTGTGGATATTTGAGGTGTTTGACCATTTATTAAAACTACTTTTAAGTAGAAGCAAAAGCAGTTTTTCTAATTATGTTTGTGTAAACATAATTGTTCATATAAAAAAATATGTTGTAGCACATATAATGCAACATTGACTATGCTCTTATTTGTTATCATTGCAAATGCAAATCACAAACATATTAAAAATTATTTCCAAGAAACTCCTTTATCTTTGGAGATAAAAATCAAAGTTTGGGGATAAACATGCTTAGAGGAATATTGGCCCATCAATTTCTTCCTGAAAATTTAATTAGCTTGTAAAAATTAGCATACCCTTTTGTTCTACATAAAAAAAAAAAAAACTTGGAATCTTGACAAAATTAAACTCTAATTTTATGTTTATTCCACAGAAAAAAGAATTATTCCCTCAGCATATCATTCAATGCATTCTCAAGGTAGTATATTAAGAAACAATTTCTAGAAACAATAGTATAAAAAGTTCAGTCATCAATATTATCAAAATTTCATGTTGAAGAATTTGAATACTGGCTTCTGTTATAAAAGTGTTTTCAATTTAAAATTCTAGAATATTAAAGTATGTAACTAATTGGTTAAAGCGTCCTAACCCTGAAGTGATATTATTGCTGAATCCTAAATCTATTTTTTTCTTTTTCGTAGTCGACGACAATTTTGTTAAAAAGGTTAAGCCTAAAGTGAATTTTAAATGTAAGTAACGAAAGATGAGATACAACGTAAGTCATTACTATAATAGAATTCTAAATATAAATTGAATCCTAAGCCTAAATAAAGTGAATCGTAACCCTAATTAAACGGCGTATTCAACAAAAAATTGATAATTAACGGCAATGTTTTGCCTTTTCAAAACAATTATAAAGTATTATTAGTGTTTTACAATTAGAATTCTATCCAACATAAAACAGAAAAAGTTATGCCAAAAATAACGGCAAGCTTTTATTGCAGTTTTTTTTAGAGGAAATATATTAGCGTTTATGTATATTAATTTTAGGAAAGTAATAAATGACTATTTTAATTGTAGAGTCTTTTAATGAAGGGCATGTTTTGCACGTGTAGCCTAACGCTTATTATGAAATTCGTATAAAAAATTAATAATCTTTTAATATAATGCATAACTTAAAAAGAATTATTTAACTCTTAATAAAAATGAAATCTTACAAAATACGCAAATCCAACTTTATTTCTAACTTCTTACGTGCTCTTTTTTAATGAGTTTTTTTTACTTACAAATCAAGTCATACAAAATTAAACCGTTTATACTTTATTAACACAAAATAAAGACTCTGAAACCTAATGGAGTTCTAGTGCACGGACGTTTCCTACTTTATTTCTTTCAATTTTGATGTCACATTTTGTTGATATAACTATATAATAAATAACACAAACTCCTAAACATAAATATAACTTTAGGGGCACGAAAGGTTCCTACTTTGATTTTTCTATTTTTGGTGTTACTTTATCAAATAAGGAATGATTTATGAATACATAAATTAGTTGAGGAAGAGTCTTATATCTTAAATCATGTAATCACCTGTAAATGAATAATGCAAACGATAACTTTACTAAATAATGTAATTTTCTTGTGTTATTATTTTTCTTTAACAAATGCATTATATTATATACTTCGAATAAGACCAAAAAAAAAAAAAATTAGCTGATTTAAAGTCTTAAATGTTAGAAAAATAATTAAACGTCTCCATCACAATAAATAATTTTTTTTCACAAGTTTGAACTTTAAAGCCCGTTCTTTTCAGTTTTATAACCATGTCTAATTGTAGTAGACTCTATCATTCAATATACATGAAAAATATGATACAGATATTTATGAAAATTGAAATCAATACGTACAATCTTCTTTTTGCAAGCAAGTGTTGATTTTCTTTATAAGTATGTTTTGACAAAAAAAAAGTATTAACTTGAACATATTGCATATTCAAATAGGTGATAAAAAACTTAACAACATAAGTAGAAATAATATGATTGAGAAATAAAATTCAGAAAAGAAACATGCCTTTAAGTCCGAGTTTAATCGGCATGAAGTTTCAATCACATACTTGAATCTTCTTTTGCCTGCACAAAATTGAAGAATCAATTGATAATGACATAATTTCTAATGACTTCAAAGAATAAAATTTAACGTGTGAGATTAAATTCTAAAAACGCAAGAAAATCACATGTAATATTATAAGCAAGTAAATAAGAAGCGAAAATTGAAGTAAAGAAAAAGAGCATGAGTATATATAGGTTTTAATAGTCAGCATCACAAATATAGTATAATTAGAACTCTAATTAACGAAAACCCAAATTTTAAAAAATTATTATACGGTCAACGTCCTATACAAGGTAAATTTCTAAATATTTTAATTTTTCTATTATAAAATATTTATTAATAATTGCCTTTCCTCTCATTATTGATCCCGTCAGGAATTCAGAATTTAAAACCTTAATTTCAGTCTTCTTTAGTAGGGATATTAAATCTTACTTGTTCTCCAATTAATTCCTTTTTTTCCCTTAACCTACGGCAATTTGATTCTTATTAACATACTTGTTCTTCTTTTTCCTTTTTTACCTCAATGTACGACAGTTTGGTTCCTAGTAACCTATTAATTGTCATTAATTATAATTTATACGCTAAAATAATCAAATAATAATTCGAGAAAAATAGTAAATGACAATTTTGTCTATTATGTAGTCTTTTAATGAAGGGCAAAATGTTCAATCAACATTTCTAAGGCCCTTCGTGCTTTTAATATAGTATAGATAGATTGGCAAGATGAATTCACCGTCTTATCTTTATGCACGTTTTTTTCATCATATATTATTGTTGTTTTACTTGTCTACTCAGTAAATTTGATTGTTTATATTTTGACTTAAGTAGTTAAAAACATTTTCCCTCATTACGGATTGTTTGCGTGTTTTGTTTTCTTTGGATTGCTTATTTCTAGTCAAGTTAGAAATGCCTACCATTTGCAATTTTTACACTTGTCAGTATAGTTTTACATGTTGTAGCAGATAAATCAACAATCCAACTTTTCATACAAATTTATTGGATTGATATGAAACCTTTCAATTCTCATTAATTCTTGGAACAACTTAAAGATATTTATTATTTATGGAGATAAATTATCACTTTATTTCATCCCCTTAAATTTCCGGCAACTTTTGATCTACAAATATTATTTATGTACATTGAGCCCTTTGCTTCAATTCTTGGCCATCATATGCATTAGATAGACCTTTGTAATATTAGTATGCATTTGCCATGTACTAACATTCACTTCAATAATGCCTCTCACAATTTCTTATCATTCTGATTAATTTACTGTCTCTCACCATATTTTTTATATCCATTTTGATTTCCTTCTGTATCCTTCCTCAATATTTATGTGCGTATACATATATAAGTAGATCTAGTTTTTATTCTACCAAATATATTCGTGATGAATGCATCGTCTTATCTTCTTATATGCACGTTTAATTCATTTTGTATTATTGTTGTTCTACTCACCTACTCGGTAAATTTGATTTTTTGTATTTTGGCTTCAATAGTAATAAACAGTACTATTCCTTTTTCCTATTCTTATGACACAATCAAAGTACTAAATTTGATCAATAATAAAATTTAGGATACATTAAGATGACACAATTTACTGCTCAGGAATAATTTTTTTACCATTGTGCTATTTTCGAGGATGGAGTACCCCCAACGGAATGGTCTGTGTGGACCTATCAACATGAAACGTATGATATCATTAAAATAGACCTACAAATACTGCAAAATTAATATCTAATTTGAAATTTTCATAGTATGTAGCGTATAACATATAATTCACAGTGAAGGCAAAGAAGATACTAATAGAAGTAAATGTATCACTGAGTCCCTAAAAGATCTAAAACATGAATAATAAAAGGAAATTAGATGATCGTGTTTTGATTGGGAGTCAAGATAACAAACTTACCTTTGATGAGCTCACGTGGAAAACATCATCTTTGTGAAGTCTGCGATCAATCATAAACCAAGTAATGACTCTTTATTCAAATATTTAGCATCATCTGCTATCAACCATGAGCTTCATATTGAACCATTTTAATAACACCATTAATGTGGCACATATCCATTAAACACTGAAATAATGTATGGTAGTTTTCCACGTAAGGGTCAGGTTTTTTTTTTTTTTTTTTTAAAGAAAAATTACCTTTTTAGTTGATAATTTGGAGAATCCTTCGATTATGTAAATCAGAACAATAGCTGTTACATGAATCCTCGTGAAAGTAAAATTGAGTTGCTAACTTAAATACTTCTTATATTATTAATTGGATTTTAAAATCTTAAGTATTGAAAAAAAAAATTGAGGAAAATAGTCATGACATGAAAAAGTCATTAGTATTCAAAGAATGAAAAACAACATTATAATATTTCTACAAATAAATGAATAACCTTAAACTTACCAAAAATATCTTAGACGGATTGAACTCAAATTTTCTTATAAAAATAACAAATTACAGCTTCAATCTCTAAAACACAAAAAAGAAAACACAGTCAAATAACAAAAAATATATTGTGAAGTATAAATTACAAACTTGATCAGTTCTTGGAATACATCAAAAATACAAAACCAATTGTGCGGAGGATTCATGTATGGAAGGTTACAAATAAATACAAACTTGATTCATTGTTGAACTACATATAATCAATGTGTGAAAGAAAATTTATGCGGAACCTTATGATCTATTGAATATTAAGATATATGTAGTACAACAAATTTTTACAATTAGGACTGAAACATACAACAATAAATAGTGTAAATACAAAGTAAGAAAACATAAAAAGAAATTAAATACTTACTATTAGCAAGGGTGCTACTTTATACTCGGGAAGATGAAGTTTCGGAATAATGTTGGACCTACAAAAAAAATTAAGAATAGATCATGTTAGATTCTCCATAAAGTCAATAAAAAAAAATATTATTAGCTTTGCTACATGATGAATTGCAGAGGATATGAGGTAAAGATTTTATAACCAAGAATAATACTCCTGGAGTAGGAGTCCATGGTGCTCGTCCTAATATATAAGCAAAAAGACTCCTAAACCTAAAAGGATTTTAAGTACTAAATATATAATTAAATAATATTTTGATGAAAATAATAAATGAATCCTAATTAAATAATAATTTGAAGAAAAATAGTAAATTACAGTTTTGTCGATTGTAGAGTCTTTTAATGAAGGATAAAAAGTTCAATCAACATTTCTAAGGCCCTTCACACTTTTAATATAGTATAGATAAACCATGGGATGAACCACGGATTTACAACACCATATCACATAATTTTAAGAACAATGGAAACAAACAGGGTTTCATAGAAAACCATACATTAATGAACCACGGGAAACCACCATCCAAACAGGGGTTAAAGCGCGACAAATATAAAAAAACTAACCAACATACATAACAAAATAGAATCATAGCCATAAGGACAAAAAACTTATCTTATCAATATCCAAAAAAATTGAACAATCAACAAGATGTTATACTTACTGGAGATCACATTCGAATTTAATGTCTGAATATACTTGTTCAATAGCTTCAAATATTTCAATTGTGTGATGAAATAAGAGTTCAGTCAAATTATTTTAAAACCTCAATTTCAAACCTTGAGCGATGAGAAAAATGATAACCAGCAAAGACAGAAGAAAAATAATGGGACAAAATAACACGTAGCCGAAATAGTTCTTAACATATGGATAAAGTAATTATTTTAGTCCTTCGTATATACCACGTAACAAAAATAGTCCGTAATGTATGAAAGAAGTGACTATTTTAGTCGTTCATCTATACCACGTAACAAAAATAGTTTGTAATGTATGAAAGAATTGACTATTTTAGTCGTTCATATATACCACATAACTTAAAATAGTCCTATGAAATATGTGATGATTTCTTTGTAATTTGATTTTGCAGATAAGTCAATGAATTTAGGAGTTGGTCTCCTATGTGGCTTTTGGAGCTGCTCGGGCTTGCAATCGGGGTTGGTGTGGACCGGTGGAACTCGGTGGTATGAGAGTAAATATCTCGAAAGATCGCTCAATGATGATGAATCATGTTATAAATTCATTCAACTTTATTTAATATCAATAAAATCACTTAACCTGCTTTACTCTTATAAAATGACTTAACCAAATTTATCATCAAGAAAACTGACATGACAAAACAAAATTAATTTTTACATTATATAGAACTGGGCCCCACAAATAAAACAAAATTAAAGAGGACCAATATCTGCAACAAGAGAGTTTATTGCTGGTGTGACAATTGCAAGTCATATTCCATTTAATCCTCCGGCAATGAAACATTATTCCATTTTTACTTCTTGATTCCCCTCTCATTTTTATTTTTCTTAACAAAAAAAAAAAAAAATCTTCGAGTTCAATACGTTCTGTCCATTTCACAGATTGAATATCTCCTCTAGTCCCTAATGTATGAAAAAAGTGATCATTTTAGTCTGTCATATATACCACGTAACCGAAATAGTCCCATTTGTATGAAAAAAGTGATCATTTTAGTCCTTCATATATACCACGTAACTCAAATAGTCCTTAATGTATGGAAAGCGTGATAATTTCTTTGTAATTTGATTTTGCATATAAGTCAATGAATTTAGGAGTTAGTTTCCTCGGTGGCTTTTGGAGCAACTCGGGGTTGGAGTGGACGTGTGGAACTCAAGTTTTTTATAGTGTCAAGTCCGGTGGTATCAAGAGAGAAAACAGAGTTGTCTGTCAAACGTTTGATGTATGATTCAGAGGAGAGTAGGAAAATCCGAGCAAATGTTAAGTTGATGGCAGAGATGCTGAAGAGTGCCACATGTACTGAAGAAAGGGTTTCCTCTCATTCACATCTCATCGTGTTGATTGAGGAAATTAAGCGTTGTGCTATCAAGAAATCCACTTGAAATTTATGTTACTTTCCTTTTGCTTTCTCTTTTGATTTCACAGACAACGTTATTTCTAGGATTTGGAATGCTGTGAACATTCAAATCCGTTAGCCATAGAAGTGCCAGACAAGACAATATTTTGTTTAAGAAATTACAGACTTATCTAATCCCATTTCTGTGAAGTTATGTTGATGTTGATTTTGAACCTTTATGCATTAGCACTAATTTAGCTTGTGTACATGCCTTGATAGTTGCAGATTAAAAGCCTACATTTTGCCTTAGATATGAAAAGTGCATTAGCACTAATTTAGCTTGTGTACATGCCTTGATAGTTGCAGATTAAAAGCCTACATTTTGCCTTAGATATGAAAAGTTCATCCCAAGTTTGGTGCTTACACTAAAATGAACCTTAATACTTTCTCTAATCAAGTTAGTCATAGTCTTTGAGATATTTTGACTCTTTCTTGGTACGAACAACTAGCTTAAGATAAAATTAGACAGATATATAAAAGTCAACTAGAATTTTTCGCATAAGTTACTGTATTATACATTGCATAAATTGACATAATCTTTACATATTCCATTTGCAGATAATAAGCAAATACAACTCAGAAAAGAACTATACATCTTTGAGTAGAAGATATTGAATATTTTCGGGTTCGGAATGAAAGATTTCTGTTTTACAACTATCATATTGCAATTAGACAAACAACATAGCAAGAAATGAGTTTGTGTTTGTTGGATTCTATGTACAGAGAGTCTAAAATTTTGTCCAGAAGATTTCAAGTAATTGCTGAAAGAAGTCTGTGGTCATCGTTCTCAAGTAAAGGCTGTTGTTCTTCCAATGTAGAATTGCCTGTTTCTTCAATCAGTTGCAACCGGACACAGTCCCTATCTTGTGGATATGTGCAATAAAGGAAAGAATAAATGAAGCAACAGATGGCCGTTGGGATGCCTATTGCAGTGTATAGTGCCTTGGCAAGTGATGCAGCATTTTGTCTATCCGTTTCAACTTCCTGTGAGCCTGTTGATCCCTTTGGGATTGGTTTATAACCGAAAACTCGTTGAGCTAAAATACCAACCACTAATGGAGCAAAGGACGCTATTATGGTCTCAAAAGATCGATCCAGAGCATAAATGCTTGTTCGAGCTCTCTCTGGAACTATCTCAGCAAATATCGGACTACATAACATGTCAAGGTTGAAATATTTTAGTGAACTCCTCAGGTTAATTTCACAATATGTACAACATTCAATATAATTAGAAATGATTTGAGGAAAACGAACGAAAAATATCTGAAGAGACATACTTGTTTGTTGCTGAACCACACCATGTTATGATTAATCCCATGATGAACAAGACTAAACCGTGCAACATAGCTGTTTTAGGATCATTAGGCAATAGCAGCAGCAGAATTGCAGCCAAGGGAATTGCTGAGCTAGTGCTTATCTGAGAGAGTATAATCCTACCAGAATTAGGAAAGTACTTAGCCAATACATCCCCCATGAATCCTCCAAAAAACGCGCCAATCGCAGAAGCAACTTGAAACAATGTCCAGAGGAGTGCTGTTTTCTTGTGAGAGAAGCCAATAAGTTCCAACCACATAGTCGCGAATGACAATGCTGACCAGGGGAATGTCCCAGAAACCCCTTGGGCAATAAGTATTTGAAAGGAGGGCACTTTGATAACTTCTTTTGCTTCTTTTAGCAGTTCACTGACTTCTTCTTGAAATGGTTTCAGTGGAAGTTGATCTTTACCTTTTCCAAAGCGGGGATCGTTGGCAAAGAGACAGACTAAGAAACCAACAAGAACACTTACAAGACCAACTAGATGGAAGGAGATTCTCCAGCCAGGGATCCCCATAAATGATGTTTCAGCAATCAGCACAGACAAAATCCCACCAAGGATTGAGCCAAAACTTGAAGTTAGTGATAACCATCCAAAAGCTGTACCGCGGTTACTTTCATTAGTTGAGTCAGCAACTAGAGATTGTATTGCTGGTGTGACTATTGCAAGTCCTATCCCGTTCAATCCTCTGGAAATTGCTACCTGTTAAAAAACATCAGGAGGGGCGAAAACAAATAAAAACATTCAGGTGTGCACTGAATATAAGTCTTCAAGTTCATGGGGGGTCCCAACCTATTCTGCCTAAGGAAAATATAGTCCAATTCTGCAATTCCCCATAATTTAGTTATATGCTATCAAAAGTTCAAAATTTCCAACCATACCAGACTGCAAATAGACCAGCTTTTTTCTCGATTCCCCTCTCATTTTTATTTTTCTTTACAAACAAATACTTCTTGAGTTCAACATGTTCTGTTCTTTTCCCTTAAAACCACTTCTCGTGTTCATGTACAAAAAACACTTCTGGACATGCTTAACTTTGACCCTTCTAGCATTTAAAACACCACAAAGAAATGGATGGATGCTTTGCAACCTAAGCAATTCCTGAACTTCTTTACATCAAAGGGACTCAAAAGAGTTTATATTAACAACAAAAAAAAAAAATTGTACGTTTTTGTCCTACTTATAAGAAATCCAATTGAACCTATTCATTGGCTGTGGCTCTGCACTGTCTGTCAGTGTACATAAGCTAAATCCACGTATATGTATAAATAATTTATCCAAAATTCGGTTAGCTACCTTTTCTAAAAGAGTTAATGATAAAAACACAGCTAAACTATTGTTTTCTCATGAGTTTCCTATCGAAACTATCAGGTGTGTGAGTTTCCTATCTGAACTATCACCAATAATTTATCAAAATACATATCAACTATTAGTTGTTCACTTTTCCTACCTAAATAGTTGAGTTAGGAAAAGAGAACAACTGATAGTTTAGATGTGTTTCAATATAATTCGTGATAGTTCATGGGAAAACTTGGACAAATTAAAAAAAAAAAATTCGACGAAAAAGTGATAAAGTGTTTATGACCATTGTCTCTTTCTAAAATTTAGAACCATAAACTCAAAATTCTGAATCCGTCTTCCAAAACAACACTATTAAGAGATGAGAAGGGAACCTCAGTGAAGGTAGAGGAGATGGCGACAAGGAAAGTAGCAGCAGACCATAGGAAAGCACCAAGAGCTATAACATGGGCGCGATTGTGACGAGCAGAAAGATATGCAGCAAGTGGATAACAAAGGCATTGAACTAATGATCTAAATACAGTAAGAGAGCCAAGGCCAGTTGGATCAGTATGTAAATCCTTGCCAACTTCTTTATAAACACCAGGTAACAAAGATTCATCAGCTTTCTCCATTATACCAGCAATATTGACAAACACAAGTGTTAATCTATCTGATTTTAAGTTCTTGAATTTCACCATTATTTCCGGCAGAGTTGGAGGATTACAGATTGTGAAGGGGTGTGTTTGACTAATAAGTTTTGCTTTCTTCATTTGAAAGCTAACGTTAGCATTATATATATATATATAGGGATATATAATAAATTTATTATGCCTGATATTTAACAAGATATGACATGGTATGTTATGCAGTCAAATCCCTATATGATAAGTTGCTTGTCCGGATATTGTTTGGCTATTATAGAAATATTGTTATCGATAACATATCATATAATATGACATGAAAAATCGGTTTCAAAGAAAATTTGATTGTTGTAGTGAAATATTGATATCGAGGATATGATTGATATTTCGAGATCTGACTATATATATTTATTACCTAGTACTCCCTCCGTCTCAATTTATGTGATATAGTTTGACTGGGCACGAAGTTTAAGAAATAAAGAAAGTCTTTGAATCTTGTGGTCTAAAATAAGTCAATGATATTTGTGTGGTTATAGATCATCTTGTTAAGCGTGAAAGATAAATTTTAAAGTTAGATAATTACCAAATAAGTAAATGTATGATATTTGGCAAAAAATAATTTTAATTGTCTTTTGAGTATTATTTTATTGATCTGTGCTTAATATTATATTTTATTATATAGGAATAAAGCGGTGTGAAATTAAAGAAATTTTTAGCTAAATTAAACAAGTGTCGAAATTGAAACAGAGGAAAATATAAAAGGGAGTATGTGACATGACACAGATATTGAGGTCTTTGTCACTTGTCAGCACATGATATTTGGAGATGAAGACTTTAGTATGAGTAATTTTAACTGGTGAAGGCAGTCTCACTCTCACATGATAACAAAAAATGCACAATTCAGTGGGAGTACAGCAAGGACCAGTGTACGAAGGACTTCAAGTTACGCCTTAGCTTAAGCGGCGCAAGGATTATTCTTTTGCCAGCTTTGGACCAGTTTCTGTATTTGAGAGTTGGGATGGGACTAAAAAATTTCCCAATTTGTTTGGACTCGGTTATTTTTTGAATTTTTTCCTACACCTATAAATAGTTCATAAGATAGGATTTCTACATAATTTTGGATGACTTGAAACCTTTAGTTCAGAATTTTGGACCTAGAAAGAGTTTGGAGCCGCCATGGAGGCCGTAGTAACAGAACTTTATCTTCTCTTCTCTGTAATACTTATTTTTACGTTTTTATTCGAATGATTTGTTATTTTTCTTCCATATCTATGTGGAACTAAACTCTTTAGTTCTTAGGGTTTTGACACAAACATGAAAGTTGACGTTTGATTATCGTTTCTATTTATTAAATTTTCATATTTTTGGGTTGCTTATTTATTCTTGTACTTAATTGTTTAATTACTTGATCACTAATTAGACACTATATATGGCGTGTGAATTAAACTAAGGACAGGGAATTTGAATGCATAATAAGAATAAATAGAGCTTGTTCGATATAATCGTTTCGCTAATGAGGATAGGAATATACCAATTAGCCTTGCTTAGTTGAATACGGAGAAGTAAATGCGTTCTTGTTACTAAATGCGTTCTTGTTACCTCTGGCGACCATAGGAATATAGGCGTTATAGTAGCATCTACAGGCTTGTGAGCAATTCGGAAGATACTCATAAAGTTAACATCAACCTGCCAACTAGTAACCCATAGGTAGAACGATTTGAAGACTGTAACTGGTTAGTGGTCATAGCTAGATCTATCTCTTCTCCGATAAAAATCCGCTCTTTCTTGGTTGAAGTTCATTATTTGCTTTCTTTTATTTTTATTTAGTTTATAAATATAAATTTGGATTTTATTTCTTGTTTAGATAATTAGCATTAGTTTAATTTAGCTGACGGTTAATCATAAGTCTCTGTGGGTACGATATCTGAACTTTAAGCAACAATGTATCATTCTTTTTGGGACAGATTAAAAAGAAAAGTGTATCACATAAATTGGGACAGAGGGAGTATTTATTATTAATATCAAAAGCTTGAAAACACACGCAAAAACCTTTTCAAAATTTGAATTAAAAGTTTCTTATAAGAACATTTTACCATGTTCGATCATAATATGTTGTAATTCAAATGTCTATATAAAATTTACTACCATGTTTAAAGAACTATTGATAAAATGGGTGGTTTACAAGAATGACCTCGGACGTAGGAGGTCTTAAAATTTTATAGCCCCCTTGCCCCATGAGCATTACTTTTAACTTTTGACCTTGATGGATTGTCCATGAAGTAAGGAGAATTAAAAGTTCAAAATCACTATTTTTTCCATTTCATAATAGGTAGTGTTTTTAGCTTTGACACATCTTTTAAGAAAACTATTCACTCCTAGAAAGTAATGTGTATTTTTACTAACTTACCCTTAATAAATGCCTCGAAAAAGAAGTAACTCTTTAGTAATTTCTTGGTTATGTATAACTCCCTTTATTTAAATAAGGCTAAATTGAAATAACAAAATTAATATCTTCTTAATTATGTGAAATATAATTTATTTTGAAATAAAATGAAAGGTAAAAACATCATTCATTTTCAAGGAATTGAGCAATTTCTAAGTCCACTGGCTGCAATTTCCTGTGATAAAGTCTTTACTTACAAAAGAAAAGAAAAAAATTCCTGTGGTACAATTATGACACTTATAACGCGAGACACGCTCATTGCCCAAAACTGACAGAAATTAATATTCCATGGAATCAAGTTCCCAAAAACGTTGAATATTAGAGGATATGGATACATAAGGCCTAAGGGACCCAGCTTGTTGACCTAAAAGATTTTGGCCAGTTTTCAAATGGATTTTTTTTTTCTTTTGTGTTTTCTGTAGCATTATTGGGAACTTTTTCTTTTAGTAATATTTTATTTTTCTAGATTTATAAGGAAGCATAGAGGATTAGTGAAGATTTAGCGTTACGTGACGGTAATATAGTAAGGACCAATTGTGTGTAAGGCTGTAAGCAAGAGCTTCATTTTTGAAAAAATAGAAGTAGATTTGTGTCAGCAACTAGACAGTAGCTAGGTACCAGGCTTATAGAGTTAGAATTTGTCCTTTGTATTTTTTCCAAATACTATTAAATCACACTGCAACTTTTTACCGACGTTGTTATGAGAAAATTCAGCAAGAGTGGGTTCCACATTGAGTTGGCTTTTTTTTAAATTGTTTTTATTACAGCAAGATTCAAACTTTCAAACAAGGTAAAAATTAAGGTAAGCGAAATCCAACTTATTTTTTATGTAGATTCTTACAAATAATTTAGTATTCCCTCCGAATCAAATAGGTATTGGGATTTGATTACATAACACTTAATAGAGACAAATGTGAAAAGATAAGGTTAATCGTTTCTTGTTTTAATAAGTGGATTTTTTTTTACCAAAAAAAAAAAGAAAGCTAAGCGGAAACTTTTTTTGATCCGAAGACAGTATTTAATACTCCTACATTCCATAACGGGACTTTAAATCACACTTAAGAAAGTGCTCATTCCTTTTTAAGAGCGTTTTTACTAACTTACCCCTAATTAAATCAGCAAAAAAAAAAGCTTAATGATTTTTAATTATGTAAATAAGGGTTATTTTGAAAGAAGAAGATCAATTTTTTCTTAATATCTTAATGAAATAAAAAGCCTAAAAAATCACTTATTATGAAATGGAGGAAGTAGTAATTTTCACATTTATTTTTACATTTTATGTGAAAAGTGTTGATTTAGTTAAACCCATTACATCTACTTTATATCCCCTACTAATATATATATATATATATATATATTACTATTATATATAAGAGGGAATAGGACTTTTGTAGTCCTCACAATAATTTTCCAAATTTTTAAAAACTTTTTAATTAATTACTTTTATGTCCTAATTTTATTTATTTAAGTCAATTTTTTTGTTTTTTGTTTTTAAAGTCAAATGTGAAAAGATAAGGTTAATCGTTTTTGTTTTAAATAATTTTCAAATTTTTTTAAAAAAAAAATTAAGGTCCTAATCTTATTTATTTAAGTCAATTTTTTTGTTTTTGTTTTTAAGAGAGCATTTAAAAGCTATCGAACCTCCTACATTTTTCATAATAAGTGACTTTTTAGGCTTATGCACACCGCAATTAAGAAAGTCGCACTCATCGCCCTAAATTTCCAAAGATTTTTTTCCATATCCATGTTCGAACCCCTAATCCCCTAATTAAAGAGGAGCGCCCTAGAAAAAAATTATGTATTTGTCTTAAAAGTTATTAACTATGTAGAGTTATTTTAAAAGAAGAAGATCAATTTTTAGGATAATAAGTCTTAATGCACTACTTATTTTTAAATGAAATAAAAATTTCTCAAAAAGGAAGTTAAAATATTAAAGGAGTGGAATGAAAATTTTGCATTTATTTTTACATTTTATGTGAAAAGTGTTGATTTAGTTAAACCCATTAACATCAAATTATATATCCACCTCTAATATATATATATATTAAAAGGCGGTGTCTTATCAAATGATATCCTATATATATATATATATATATATATATATATTAAAAGGCGGTGTCTTATCAAATGATATCCTATTAATATAAATTGATATCTTAAAGGCTCTTCAATTCCTACCCAAGAAAACTTTACCAAAATTACAACTTCTAGGCTGAATGATTCTGGATACAATGAATATCAAAAGGAGGGGTTTTATTAAATGATACTCTCTCTGTTTCGTAATAAGTGATTTTTTAGGCTCATATATATCCCTTAAAAAATTAATTACTCTTAGAAAGTTAGAAGTGTTTTTACTAACTTACCCCTAATTAAGTTCTATTACTTTCTAGAAAAAAAAAAAATAGTTAATGAATCTTGACTATTTAAATAAAGGTAATCTTGAAAGAATCTATCCAAAGTCTTCTTGAAATCCTAAAGCACCATTTAATTTGAAAAAAATTGAAAAGCCTAAACAACCACTTATTATGGAATGGAGGGAGTATCCCATTAATTGATATCTCAAGGGCTCTTCAACGCTTACACAAAAAAACTTTACAAATCACCGGATGATTTAGAAATAATCAAAACATTAGTAGACGATTTAATCCTACTAAATGTTTAAATAATTGCTATTTTAAAAGCTCTTCAACTGTTATAATGTAAAACTTTACAAATTACCTGAGAATTATAAATAATCAAAACATTAATAGAGGCTATATGATTTAATGTTACTAAATGCTAAATAATTGCTACAGTAAAAAATTACTAGGAAAGAACTTATAAGCTTTGTAGTTCCTATATATGCTGCAAAACTTCTTGCTTTCCTTCCGCTATTAATTAGCACTAATGATAAATTTCTGTTGAATTCCACTCATTAAACATCTTCTGTAAATGGACATGAAGAATATGTCTAACCCTCGCCATTAAATGAAATAATAGAGCATAGCTGCCAACTTACTAGGTATGTTGAATTTTTGCTTTGCCTGCCTATTCAAATCCGAGTCATTTAATATTATTCCTAAGATATTATTGTTGTGTTCTTTTCATTGTGTTTTGCTTTGTGTTTGATAACGAAGATTCTTTCATCCAGTTATATTCATTCCAAATCTTACACGAGGATAGACGATTCGAATACAGAATGAAGACGATCTTGATTTATTTTGACTTATATTAATTACCCTTTTTCTTGTTCTTTTGATAGTTTGGTTGTAGGCAACGGAGATATTTTTTTTAACCTTAATTTTACACGAACTGACACTTTCGAAAGTTACGAAAGCCAAAAATGCTCCTAAAGCTAAATTATTCATAGTATATTTTACTATCAGAATTCCACTTTATTGTCATTATAACTACTAATATTCGTACCCGCGCAATTAAAGAATATTAATCATAGTAAAATGTGATTTATGAGATACTTTTCACTTTTCAAGAGTCAATTTGATTAAACTTTGAAGCTAAATTAAAATAGATTAACTCAATATTTGAAAATTAATATTTTATTTGAAAACTACATGAAAAATAAGTTATAACTTTTACCATATCAATTTGGTAAAAATATATATCTCAAGATGATGATCAAAATTCATACAGTTTGAATGTTGGGAAGCGAAAAGTATACATAAATTGGGATAGAGGAAGTATAAACTTTTGTATCCAAATCAAGCATTCACCAAACTTACAAACTAGGGGTGTACAAAGTAAACCGACAAACCGCACCAAACCGATAAACCGAGAAAAAAACCCGACTAGTGGTTTGGTTTGACTTGGTTTGGTGTTGGAAAAAAAAACCCGACCATAATTGGTTTGGTTTGGTTTTAACTAAAAAAAGTCAAACCGAACCAAACCAACCCGACATTACATGTATTCAAATTTTAAAATATTTTATACATAAAAATATTTATTTGTAATGTAATTTATAAATATTTCTTAAATTTTTTCGTAGTTCTTTAACTATTATCATATTATTCAAGTTGAACTTCGAGTTTTGAATGTCAATAAGTTTTATATCCTATGGATGTTAGTAACTCAAATAAAGTCCAAACCAAAACTAACTCAACACTAATGCTAATAAAAGAAATTCAATTTACCACTAGGAATGACAATAATGTTGGATATCTATTCTTCAGTTTTGCATAATTTATTTAGAGAGTGAAAATACATAACTTAAGTTTTATTTCTTTGTCATGTAATTAATACTTATTAGCCCTACTTATTTTAGCATGATTTAGTATTTTTAGATTATGGTCATTTTCTTTATGGCTTGTTAATTAGCAATATTTATTTTGACCGAATTTATTAGCTTTTGTTGAATATTTTAATACAATGTCATCACTCTTCTCACATTTTGTGTTATTTTCTTAAGAAACACCTTAATTATATAGTTGTATCTTACTAGAACTAAAGAAATATTTGAAGTAAAAGTTATATGTTTTGTATCAAGACTATTCGAAAAAAAAACCCGAAAAACCAGAGAAAACCGAATAACCCGAGAAAACCCGAGGTTGAAAAATCCGAATTTTATTGGTTTGGTTTGGTGTATAAATTTAAAAACCCGACGCAATTGGTTTGGTTTGGCGTTTAAAAAATCCGAACCAACCCGGTCCATGTACACCCCTATTACAAACTATCAACACTATGAATAATTCAAATCATTCGCGATAAATAATTTTCTTGTTCCAAACATATGTTGTGAATTCAGCGTTCAACCTCCATTAACTCTTATTTTGAATTAGTGATGTCCTTGAGAAAACTTCTCATCAATATTCTTGATCTCCTACTTTACCAAAACCTGGTGTTGAAAGGATAAAAAAAAAAAGATCAAGAAAGTCAATCACCTTTATATCATAATTATGCAAAACAACATAAAATCAAGAAACTACACATGTAATACGATTATAAACACCGAAAATTTTAAGCAATGAAAAGCAAAAGCAAGGAGGATGTTTGGAGAGTTGGTTGATGGCATAAATAGAACGACCTTAAATTTATCACCCTTTTTTTGTTTAATAATTTGCACAAAAATAAATATACCATAATTATGTATCATTATTGATTGATATTTTATTATTTCATACCTTATTTATGTGCCTGCTTCATCATTTTTGTAACTTCCACTCAAATCCTTCTTAATGAAGTTCTCCTTAAATCTCTCTTAATTTTATGTAATTGATTACTTAATTATCTCCACAAATTTTGAGAAGATATTCTGGACTCATATAAGGCATCGGTTGTTTTTTTCTAATTAGTGATTGTTTTTTTAATTATTTATATAAATAAGATATAGCAGATTAATAAGAGAGAATGCAAAATAAAAAAAATATATAAATAGAGAAAAGCCGAAAAAGGAGATAATTTTTTAACCATTTTTCCACAAAAATATATGGTTAACTACTTCAAGTTTAGAATTTGAATTAAACATTTTAGAATTTATAATCAGTTACCTAAATTTTAGGGGGTATAATCAATTTTAAATTTTTATTGCATTATAAATTCATTACAAAGATAACCCAATCTACCGGGAAAAAAATTCTAATATTCCTTATATGATGATATTTGAATTGCACATGTTTTTAACTTTAAATTCAAATTCAATTTTTTTATTTCAGTTCAAATATTTGTATTAGAATATTTTCTCTACATAGAAAGAGAAATATAGAAAAGGAAATCGATATTTATTTATAAAATTTAGTTCATCAGAGCCATAAAACTTGTCGATTTGATTCTGATACTACCCTAGCTTGAAAGAAAATCTTCTTCCTAAAAGGAAGTACCAAAAAAACTTTGATGCGTTTCATTTTTTTACTTTTAGGAAGGATAGTCATTTGATTAGTTTAAAAAAGGTGATTGTCTTTTAATTTAATTCAAATCCTATTTTTTATTTATTAATTTTAAGTTTAAATTGTTTTACATCTATATATAGTATGAACTTGGTTTAAAATTCAAAGTAGCATTATTCTTGTTTTCCTGCTAGTTATGCTAATATTGATTCGTTCTATTATTAATAAGAAAGGTGATAAAATCTAATTGTTGATATCTCAATCTCGTTTAGACTTATCATTTTCTATATTCCTAATAGATTACTTACACGGTAACATTTTAAAGTGAAAATATTAAACAAATGAATTTCAATCATGATTTTTTGATACATTTTAATTTTGATATTGCATTCAATTTAATCGTACGGGTGCTCTTCATATGGGCTTGAATTTATCTTAATTGCAGAAAGTAATAAAGGACAATATTATATCTTACCATTTAAAGGAGCATTGTTGACTATAAATTAGAATTCAAGAATATCAATTAATAATTTTCTCCAATCAATACACCAAATTAGGTGAGTTCATTTAATAATGTCAATAGTGTGAGATCCTTCATGATCTGGTTAACCAATTTTGGATACTTTGACCAAAATCGAGAGAGAATTCTGAACAGATTCAATCATTTGTGTGGAATTGAAGAAAATGGCATAGCCTGTATATATAAAATTTCTACATGTGACTCTTTTTCCTTTTACCTCCTTCCAGGATTCTCCTCCAGTTTTCCGTATAATATCTCATAATTTAGGTTTTATAACTCTATTTTTAGATATTTGAATTATCTTTAGCCGAATACCCGCACCCGTATCCATAAGTGGATCCATATCCCCGAATCTTAAAATTCAAATCACAAAGGATCCGGCCTCTGGACCGCACCCGATTCCGAGCAACTTAGATTTTATGAACTTACTTTTTTCATGTTAAATTATGAAGATACCAAAACTGATATCATCCGGATATAGGTAATTAGATTCTAACATCTCATCACATAGTGAGTTATATAATGTTGTCAAATTTACCTCTTATATAAATAAAACCGAAATCTATACAGTACTCATTCAGCCTTCTTCCTTGAAAAAGAAACAAAACGGAGTGACGACGAGGAGAAGAGGTTCATCTGATAACTTGTCTGCCCAGATCATTGGCTGCAATGAAAATATTTTAACCATAATTCTTCTTCATTTGCCTGTGAAGTCTCTACTTACATTGAAGTTGGTATGCAAAAGTTGGTATTCTCTGATCTCAGATCCCTACTTTACACATGCTTATACCTTAAATAGCATAAAAAAAGATCCAAGTTTTCTTTCCCCTTCAGGCTTTTTCATTTCTAACTCATTTGATAATAGTATCAGTCATATTTTCTTTCCCAAAAGAGGAAGGGAACCTTCTCTGCCTTCTCTTTCGTTTCTTGGTAAAGACTTCAAAATTTTACAATCATGAAACGGCCTCTTACTCTGCCGTTTAAGCAGTGGACTCTTTTGTGTTAGCAATCCCACAACTGGAAAATTCAAGATTCTACCATCCGCTAAGGTGGATGGTGAATTTTACTGGATTAGTCCATTCACTCTTGCTTTCGATCCTTACGATCGCCTAATTATAGAATTGTTTGTTTCAAGAGATTTAAGAAAGAATCAGCTGAATCAACTGGAAGTAATTACTATTTACAGATATATTTTTATTTATCCGAGATAGGTCCTTGGAAAGCTAGCACTTGTTTTGAAGCGAGTGTGTGTACGATATATCGGCAGAATCTTCTCAAACGGGCAAATTCATTGGGTTTCACATGAACATTACATCCGTTTCGATATCGATGAGGAAAAGGTGATGCTAATGACACATCAATATGATCTTGGTGCTCATCGAAATTCATGCATACTTGGTGGCCTTTGGTAATGGGGTGGCACTGTCTATCTTGCTCTAAAGAATATCATTTATTGGAACTTTTACGAGATCGACCAGGGCACTTTTAAGTGGACTCCACAAAATGACCATTTTCCTTGTGATCTTTTGAAAGATGTGCTTCGTGCAATTGCGAAGAAAGAAGGAAAGACAAGCCCGAAGATACGATCTAACAAGAGTGTAAGTTCTCTCGTAATTGCTATTGTCAAAAGGAGACAAGAGAGAGGGCATTGTAGTACTGTAGCCGTTTTTGTAATTGTTCTTTATAATTGGACAATAAGAAAGGTTAAAATTCTTCTTGACCTGGAATTGCCGGACGAAATTTCAGGAGATGTGTGCTGTAATTGTATTAGTGCTCATCGGTACATAGAAACTCTGTCTTCTGTGTGACAGTGTAGCTTTTCTTTTTTTCTCTTTTTTTTTTTTTTTTTCTTTTCAAATAGCTATAGTTTGGATATTAGCATGAAATGTATTAAGAGCCTTAATCCAGAGTTTAGCCAAAGTTCTTGGTTTGTGTACCTGCATTTCTAAGAAGAACAATCTCTTGATCCCCGTTGATTGATTAAACTTAATTTTAGCTCTAAATTTTGTAGACATAATGAAATGATAAAGTAATACTTATTGTTTGTATTACTTTACTTTTTAGTGCGTTAAAAAGTATGTCTCTTTCCTTTTTTGATAACTCTTTAATTCTAACTTTCGACATGACATGTTTAAGACCACAAGATTAAAGGGCATTTTGGTACATTCTACATATCTTTAATTCAAGAGCACAAGTTTCAAAAGTCTATTTTACTTTCTTAAACTTTGTGCCAAGTCAAAACCAAATAAACAAACTGAAAATGTGGGAGTACTAATAAAGGGATCCCTCTTGGCTCAATCATTAATTTGGTTGGAGTAACTCTCACTATCTCTTACATAAATCTACTTCAGTTCGTGAATATAATCTAAGGCAATAGAAGACCAGTCAAGTCAATATTTTGTATGGGAATTTAATGTGGACCCTTACAACTAATTTGTTACCGGTTGATTGTCTGAAATTCTTACTTCATAGAACCTTAAAATTTGTTAGAAACAGAAGCTTACAACCCCCCTACATACACATACAATCTTCTCATTTATGGTAGGAATACCAAGCATGCCAGATGGTTATACCCAAAAAAACATACTAGACAAGCTTATGCTGGTACCAAAACCAAGCATAACATAAAATTACCCAGCAAGATAAGTCAACTAGAATTGTATACAAGCTACCAGATTACATAATTAACAAAATCTCTTCTAATTTCCACTTGAAATTCATAAGCATATGCAATTCAGAAAACTATATCACATCTTTGAGTAGAATAATTCAACTTTTGTTTGCAAGTCAACATTTATTGTCTATGGAAATACTATATTAATGGTGAGTTTGTGCATGTTGATTCTCGTGTACATAGATAAACATGTCTTAAGTCTTGTCGGAAGATTAAACTAACTGAAAGAAGTCTTTGCCCATCGTTCTCAAGTAAGGCTTGTCATTCATCGAGATGGAGCATTGCCTGTTTCCTCAGTCCGTTGCAACCTGGCGCGATCCCACATGCGTAAATATTATTGCAGAGTTATGTTAGAAAATTGTCCTCTGTTTTGATATCTTTTTCAGCGGCTAAAAATAAGATTTGTTTTCCTGTACAGCAGAAGATATCGCAGAACATATAAAACTCAGTTAAATACCAATATGGCTTTAGATCTACAGCGCAAAAAATGCACACCTTCTGATACTTTGGAGAAAAGAATCTACCCAGACAAAGCATAACCAATACACGATTTTGTATCAACATTTTCCTAGTGCATTTTCATATTCAGTATTACAACAAACTTTTATCTGATTTGAGTATACTACTCTTGGAGGAAAAAATAAAATGTCAACATGTATGCATGAATGTGATCATTTGGAACTTGAAGATCAAACCTTATAGAATCCAGAAAAATCTCAAGCAAGTTAAATATGTTGGTACAAACAGTCTAATCAACATTTAGCGTTGAAGGCCAATTGGAACACAACTCCTATAACAGAACTAACCAGCAAACCTTATTTATGACTCAAACCTTATCTACTGTACATAATTCTTCTTTCAGTTTTTTTTTTTCCTTCACTTCTCAACTTTAGTCGCCAAGCTTATTCTTGAACTAAAAGAGCTAAACAGACGATAAGAGTGCAACCAGCAATGGCGAATGAGTACCGGCTATAGCATATCATAAATTGCTATTGTTTCTTTGGCAGAAGCAAAAAA
The DNA here is from genome assembly GCF_029784015.1 of Lycium ferocissimum. Classification (NCBI taxonomy): domain Eukaryota; kingdom Viridiplantae; phylum Streptophyta; class Magnoliopsida; order Solanales; family Solanaceae; genus Lycium; species Lycium ferocissimum. Next base: position 40,473,921 of record NC_081349.1, read on the forward strand.
GGAAGGTAATTTGTCTCCTCCTTTTGATTCCCAAACATTAAGTCGATGCAAAACCAATTTGTTAGTGCAAGCACACAAGAAGCCTACATAAAAGGCATTAACACATATAAAGAGCAAGATTATCAGATCATTAGGAAGTTGCTGCTCTACATAAAGATTGGTGCTGGGAAGAATAGTCCATCTCTATGACGACATTAACACAATATAGTCATAAAGGAGTGCATATATGTCCAAAAATCAGTTAAGAGCAGATGGACAACAGGTCAAAAGATAGAAATCGAGCATAACAAAGAAAAATTAAGGCATAATACATAGATAGACACCTTAACTCGGCCTCGGCAACTAAACACCCCAACTTTGAAAATGCACATCTAGACATCTTAACTTGGTTTAAGTTGGCCCCATTAAACACACTTTTCCATATGTGCATTCTCAAAGTTGGGTGCTTACGGGACCAACTTAAACCAAGTTAAAGTATCTAGATGTGCATTTTCAAAGTTGCGTGTTTAATTTCCCGTTGAGGCCGAGTTAAAGTGTCTATCTATGTATTTTGCCAAATATAAACATAATAAGACGAAGACATGCAACTGCAGGTATCACTTTGGACAATTACAGTAAGCTTCTCACTCGTCTCTTTCTTTAGCTAATGAAAAAACAGATCCCAAAAGTCGAAGTTGTATGAGAAAGTAAGAGACCATATATGGCGTGGGCATGTTCTATATCATCCCTATGTACCCTCTCAATTGTATCGGCAGCTACTGTTAGGGGTCGTTTGGTAGGATATATTAGAGAAAGTAATACATGTATTAGTTTTGGTATTATTAATCCCGTGTTTGGTAGTGTTTTACAACCAATGTATGACTAATACATATATTAGTTATACACCCTATTCAATACCATTCTTATACATAGCAAACCATGGTTTTTAGCAATACAAGGGTTATTAATAAATGGATAAGCATGGTTAAAGACATAATTGCTCTTAGGGGTCGTTTGGTTTGAAGACAAGTTATGCTGAGATTAATTATGTTGGGATTAGTTATACTGAAATAAGTTATGTTGGGATTAGTTGGTATTATTTCTTATTGATTGTTTGATTTGTTGTATTAAACATAACATGCATTGCATAATTGCTAAGAAAAAGTTGTTTGTTTACAAAAATAACCTCCACCTTATTTAGTAGAAAAAAGGGTTTGATGGACCTCAGGGCTATTTTTGTCATTTTCACTGTTTTATCCTGGGATTGTTATTCCACCCTCTTCCAGGGATAACTTATTCCGGTACTATTTTTAATCCTGGGATAACTCATCCCAGGATTAGTAACCAAACAAGGGATAAAGCGGTACTAAATTTTTATCCCGGAACTATTTTTCCTTATCCATCATACCAAACGACCCCTTAATAAACCAACCAAACAATAGATAAGAAATAATCCAAAAGATAACTAATCCCAGCATTACTACTGCATCCTATTTAGTACTATTCTTATACACTCTACCAAACAACCCCTTAGAGCAATATCCTAATGTAGCAGGCACTATATTCAGTCAGAACATTTATCAAATGGGCATCAGTAGTATCCCTTATGTTTCTCTATAATCAACACCACTTGTGATACCATTCTCTAAAGGGCAAAAAATATAAAAAAAAACTAACCAACATACATAACAAAATAGAATCATATCCATAAGGGTAAAAAAAAAAAAAAAATTATCTTATCAATATCCAAAAAAAAAATGAACAATCAACAAGATGTTATACTTACTGGAGATCACATCCGAATTTAATGTCTGAATATACTTGTTCAATAGCTTCAAATATTTCAATTGTGTGATGAAATAAGAGTTCTCAGTCAAATTCTTTTAAAGCCTCAATTTCAAACCTTGAGCGATGAGAAAAATGATAACCAGGAAAGATAGAAGAAAAATAATGGGAAAAAATAACACGTAGCTGAAATAGTTCTTAATGTATGGAAAAAGTAATTATTTTAGTTGTTCGTATATACCACATAACATAAATAATCCGTAATGCACGAAAGAAGTTACTACTTTAGTAGTTCATATACACCACGTAACAGAAATAGTCTGTAATGTATGAAAGAAGTGACTATTTATAGTCGTTTATATATACCACATAACTGAAATAGTGCTTAATGTAGGAAAGATGTGATGATTTCTTTGTAATTTGCTTTTGCAGATAAGTCAATGAATTTAGGAGTTGGTCTCCTCTGTGGCTTTTGGAGCAGCTCGGGCTTGCAATCAGGGTTGGTGTGGACGTGTGGAACTCGGTGGGGTGAGAGCTAATATCTCAAAAGATCACTCAATCATAATGAATCATGTTGCAAATTTATTCAATTTTATTTTGTATCAATAAAATCACTCAACCTATTTTTTTCTTATAAAATTACTTAACCAAATTTATTATCAAGAAAAACTGACTTGACAAAATAAAATTAATTTTTATGCCATATAGACCTGAGCTTCACAAATAAACAAAATTAAAGAAGACCAATATCTGCAACAAGAGAGTTTATTGCTGGTGTGACAATTTCAAGTCATATTCCATTTAATC
>NC_081349.1:40476591-40552089 GCF_029784015.1 Lycium ferocissimum
ATTTATAATTGTAATGTGTTGTTTTGTAACACCCATAAGGGTGCAAATTCTAGACAATCTAATGGCTCCAATGCCATTAACTCTAATGTAGTTTCTGTACATATAAGCTAATTTATCAGTAATGGCAACAACAACAACAACATACCCAGTTGAATCCCACAGTGTGGGGTCTGGGGAGGGTTAAGTGTACGCAGACCTTACCCCCACCTTGGAAGGTAGGGAGGCTATTTCCGAAAGACCCTCGGCTCAAAAGAAAACAAGGGAAAAGAGTCAGATACAGACAATCAAATCAAAGCAATGCGAAAATGAGAAATAACAAGAGCAAAGAAGTCATGATAAAATAGCATGGAAAGACAAGATCCAACACATAAAAGCAGGAATTAAAGGGCAATAAGCAGTAGAGCAAAACTACGCCTACTAGTGCGAAAGAAAGCGAGACTACCTACTAGCCTTCTATCCTAATCTGAGTCCTCCACAACCTCCTATCTAAGGTCATGTCCTCGGTAATCTGAAACTGCGCCATGTCCTGTCTAATCACCTCTCCCCAATATTTCTTTGGCCTACCTTTACCTCTCCTAAAACCGTCCATAGCCAACCTCTCACACCTCTGCACTGGGGCATCTATGTCTCTCCTCTTCACATGCCCAAACCATTTCGACCTCGGCTTAAAGATCTTTTTCTCCACCGACGCCACTCCCACCTTGTCCCGGATGTCCTCATTCCTGACCCTATATCTTCTAGTGTGCCCACACATCCACCGCAGCATTCTCATTTTCGCGACTTTCATCTTCTGCACATGAGAGTTCTTGAATAGCCAACGCTCTTCCCCGTACAGCAGAGTCGGTCTAACCACCACTTTGTAGAACTTTCCCTTAAGTTTTGGTGGCACTTTCTTGTCACACAAAGACTCCGGAAGCGAGCCTCTATTTCAACCATCTTGCACTAATACGATGTGTGACATCATCGTCAATATCCCTATTTCCTTGTAAAATAGACCCAAGATACTTGAAACTTCCTTTCTTTTGGATGACGTGGGTACCAAGCTTCACTTCCACGTCAGCCTCTTCGAGGTACGCCACCGAACTTGCACTCCAAGTACTGCCTGGTCCTACTCAACTTGAATCCTTTGGTACTCGCATCTGTCTCCAATCCTATCTTGGGGTCAATTCCACTACGAATCTTATCAATCAAGACTATATCATCTGCGAACAACATACACCATGGCACCTCACTTTGAATTTGTCGCGTCAATCCATCCATCACCAAGGCAAATAAAAAAAGGCTAAGAGATGATCCTTGATGCAAACCCATCAGAATTGGGAAGTGCTCTGAGTCTCCTCTATAGTCCTTACCCTGGTCTTGGCTCTATCATACATGTCCTTGATCACTCTAATGTATGCCACAGGTACACCTTTAACCTCTAAGCATCTCCACAGAACCTCTCTTGACACTTTATCGTAAGCTTTCTCTAGGTCGATGAATACCATGTGCAAGTTCCTCTTCTGCTCCCTATACAGCTTCACCAATCTCCTGACAATATGAATGGCTTTACTAGTAGAACACCCCGGCATGAATCCGAACTAGTTCTCTGAAATAGACGCGCCTCTTCTCACCCTCATCTCTACCACCCATTCCCACACTTTCATAGTGTGGCTTAACAGCTTGATACCTCTATAATTGTTACAGCGTTGAATGTCGCCCTTGTTCTTGTACAAAAGAATCATTTTACTCCACCTCCATTCTTCGGGCATCTTCGCCGTCTTGAAAATGACATTAAACAACCCAGTCAGCCACTCCATGCCTGCCCTGCCTGCACTCTTCCAAAATTCCCCATGAATCTCGTCAGGTCCGGTCGCTCTTCCCCTGCACATCCTATGAACAACACCTTTAACCTCATCGACCCTTATACCCCTACAATATCCATAATCACGTTGTCTCTCAGAGTACTCCAAATCTCCCAACACAATGTCCATTTAACAAAAAAATAAATAAATTATATAGATACAATGAATATTAAAATATGGGGTCTTATTAAATGATACTCCCTCCATTTCATAATAAGTGGTTTTTAAGGCTCATGTACACCCCTTAAGAAATTAGTCACTCCTAGAAGCTAGGAGTGCCTTTACTAACTTACCCCTAATCAAGGTCTATTAATTTCTAGAAAAAGAAAAGGTAGTTAATGAATCTTGACTATTTAAATAAGGGTAATCTTGGAAGAATCTACCCAAAGTCTTCTTGAAATCCTAAAGCACCATTTATTTTGAAAAAAATTGAAAAGCCTCAAAAACCATTTATTGTGGAATGGAAAGAGTATATTGATATCTTAAGGGCTCTTCAACGCCTACACAAAATATACTTTACAAATCACTGGATGATTTAGAAATAATCAAAACATTAGTGGATGATTTAATCCTACTAAATGTTTAAAACAATTGCTATTTTAAAAGCTCCTCAACTCTTATAATGTAAAACTTTACAAATTAGGCCAAAAGGCATCACATTGTAGCAATATGTGCCGAATCTGGTCACGAAAGAAGTTTTCTCTTGGTCCCCCGGGTCCATCTGTATTTGGTTGTACCCGAAATAGGCGTCGAGAAAACTCAACGTTTCGTGACCGGCCGTAGCGTCGATCATGCGGTCGATGCTAGGTAAAGGAAATGAATACTTTGGGCATGCCTTATTTAAATCCTTGTAATCTACGCACATTCTGAATTTATTCCCCTTTTTAGGCACTACTACAACGTTAGCTAACCAGTCCGGGTATTTTACCTCCCGAATGGATCCTATTTTAAGGAGTTTAGATACCTCGTCTTTGATGAATGCGTGTTTGACCTCGGGTTGCGGCCTTCTCTTCTGTTTGACCGGTGGGAAGTTTGGGTCGAGGCTCAGCTTGTGTGTAGTTATTTCTAGCGGGATACCTGTCATGTCTAAATGGGACCAGACAAAACAATCAGAGTTAGCTTTAAGGAACTTAATTAAACTTTTGCCTGAGCTCGGGGGTCAACCCCGTGCCCAGGTATACCTTCCGATCGGGTAGATGAATGAACGGTGTGACTTGCTCGAGTTCGCCTATCATAGATTTGGTGGCTCCCGAATCATCGGGTACCACAAAGGATCTTGAGACCCCGTGTTCGGCCATCTCATCTAGTATGTTTCGATTCCGATCTTTCGAGGGTATCGGGATCGGAGCCTGTAATTGCTATTTGGCTTTTTCTTCCTTATTCGATTTTTTGTCTTTTGGTTCTGGAGCATTAGTTGCCGCAACCGTTTCTTCGACCGCGAACATTTCCTTTGCGGCTTGTTGTTCGCCATGTACGGTTTTGATTCCTTCCGGGGTCGGGAATTTTATCTCTTGATGCAGCGTTGAAGGTACTACTCTCATGATGTGTATCCACGGTCTCCCAAATAGTGCATTATACCTCATGTCTCCTTCTGTGACATAAAATTTTATCCGCTACGAAGTCCCGGCTATATTTATTGGTAAAGTGATCTCACCCTTAGTCGTCTCACATGCCATGTTGAATCCGTTGAGGACTTGGACCGCTGGTACGATTTGGTCTAGTAGCCCCAGCTGCTCGATAACTCTCCATCGGATGATGTTAGCCGAGCTACCTAGATCAATCAACACACGTTTAATTTTAAATTTATTAACAAGATCAGAAATTACCAGTGCATCATTGTGTGGTTGAACGATGTCTTTCATGTCCTCGTCACAGAATGAGATAGGACCGTCGGGGTCGTAACTTCGAATACGCTTCTCTCTTGTTATTGAAACTTTGGTGCGTTTCATTACCGGCCCTTGGGAAATGTCCGCTCCACCCATGATCATGTGGATCACTAGCTGAGGCTCTTCCGGTCTATCTTGCTTATTGGCGTCCACGTTCTTGAAGTAAGTTTTGGCCCGTTCACTTAGAAATTCTCGAAGGTGTCCTAAATTAAACAGACGGGCAACCTCCTCTCTCAGTTGTCGACAATCCTCGGTTCGATGGCCGTGAGTGTGATGGTATTTATAAATTAGGCTTTTATCCCATTTCTCCGAATCGGATTGGATTGGCATTGGATATCTTGTTTCCCTATTGCGGATAACGACCGCTGCTATGGTCGCTACATCGACGCAAAAATTATATTCGGGCAACCTTGCGATTTCCTTGTTTCCCGAGGGTCTATCGATAACATTTCTGTTCATCAGCCGACGATTATTTGGGCCACGATCGTTCCTCCTATTTTTCTTGCTTGATTGGCTGTTGCGCCCATTGCTCCTTCGATCAGGTGGGTAAGGCTGATACCTGTCATATGATGGTCTTGAATCTCGATTTGTTGTTCTCCTCGATCGATCATTCCCTTTATCGGGATGCCATGATACCGAGGCGGCTCTCAAAATCTTATCATCTTCGACCCTGATCTTCGATTGATACCTGTTGTGTACATCACCTCAAGCAATTAGCCGGTACTCTATCGATTTTTGCTTGACTCCATGATATGGTCGAGCTTCTTGAGTTGAGCCCTTGAGTGAAAGCCTGAACGGCCCAATCGTCAGTGACCGGACGTAAGTCCATGTGCTCCATTTGAAACCGGACCACAAACTTACGGAGGGTTTCATTATCTAGCTGCTTAACGTTGAACAAGTCCGATTTTTGGGTTTCGACCTTGATGGCTCCGGCGTGAGCTTTGACAAATGCATCCGTGAGCATGGCAAATGAATCAATCGAATGTTCAGGAAAGTTGTGATACCATATCATTGCTCCTTTGGATAGGGTTTCCCCGAACTTCTTAAGCAGTACCGACTCCCTCTCAGCATCGGCGAGATCGTTGCCTTTAATAGCACATGTGTATGCAGTCACATGCTTGTTTGGGTCCGTTGTCTCGTTATACTTTGGAATATTGGGCATGCGAAACCTCTTCGGGATTTTCATTGGCGCAGCACTTGGCGGAAAAGGCATTTGGACAAATTTTTTCGAATCCGGTCCCTTCAACACTGGAGGTGCCCCAGGAATCTGGTCGACCCTCGTGTTGTAGTTCTCCACCTTTTTTTCGTTCGCCTCTATCTTCTTTTCCTCAGATTCTACTCGTTTTGTCAGTTCTTCAAGTATCCTTATCAACTCGACATTTTGCCCGAGGTTGTTCCCATTGTTTCCAGCAGGGCGCCTCTCTTCGGTTTCCTCAGTTTGTTTAGATGGAGCAATATCGGGCGCTCGATTTTGATTTTGCATTTGCGCTATAACCTCCTGCTAGGCTTGTAATTGTGCCATAGCCATGTCCAACTGGTTCCGGAGCTGTTGCAGCGTGGCTCCATTATCCCCGCCGACGGGCACGTCGCCTATTGATGATCCGACCTGGTTGGGATCGACTGGGGGCTCGTTGTTATTAGGTACCCCATTGTTGTTTTCCTCGTGGTGGCTTGATTCAGCGTGGAAGTTGACAGATTGAGAGTCTGACATGCCGGGTGAACCTGAAATCAAACTTCAAAGAACAAGTGTAAAATTTCGAGTGTTATCAAAATTTGTATTAAACCACCACAATTAGCCAAGGTCCCATGGTGGGCGCCAAATTGTTTACCCTAAAACTGGATAACAATTGAATTTATACGAGGAACCAAGGATACGTGGTTTAGTTTTATATAATGATAGATTTTATAGTAGACAGTAAGATAAAGTAAAGAGACAAATCAACTATGATGGACACCGATTGACCTTGTGCTCCGGAGATCGGGGTCGGGGCTTGGGAGTCTAATGACAAACTTTTCACAGTAAAATGAGGATTGAGAAGATGAACAGATGTGGAATGATTTTTATTGCTTGCTTCATACAAAAAATGTGGTACTCTATTCTCCAAAAAACGTGCCCCTCAAGGGGGGGGGGGGTAGGCTCCTCTTTATATAGTAGAGGAGTCCTAACCCTAATACAATTTTAAGTAAGGAACAAAATCTGGTGATAACTGTTTGGCGTGATTGGTGCCGAAATATCCGGTTGATGGCAGATACTTCGGCCTTCTTATCATGGTGATTAACCGCCTCTTCGTATTTCAATGCCTCGTTCCAACTCGAGCTTGGAACCCGAGCACTGATCGGATCGGTCTTGTCCTGACCGAGCATGATTTCCGTAATGTTCATATCGGGGAACCGAAGCTATCCGTGTCCTCAGTTCTACCCGTATACAAGTTTATATGATAAATCATGCAAAATAGAAGAAATTGTGGAGTTTTAACTCCATAATTCAGCCTTATGTTAATATCGTACATATTGGGATAACATATCATATACGTCCACATGTTTTTATTTAAAATTTGCATATATTCATGATATGTGTATATATATGGTATAAACAAATTTGAGGTGTAAGCTTATCCTAAAGATATTACTCTCTTGATTTTTGGTCTAAATGTATTCTCAATCGAATTTTCAGGTCACAAATATTAATATTAGTCTTGTGTTACAACTATATACTAAAAGCTTTTAAAGGGTACGTGTATGTATGTATGTATGTATGTATGTGTATATATATATATATATATTTTTTTTTTTTTGTTGCAAATAATTATTTCAACTATATATATTTTACGGGTTCAGAGAACATTTAATTATTTGTTCATCAATTGCATTTTTCCGTTGAAGAGTTATATTCTTATTAGAAGGCGATTTTAATAGAACTCATATCAAATGTATTGCAAGACTCATATAATGCACGTCAAATGTGTGTGTGTGTATATATATTACTACTAAATATAAGGGCAAACTTAGGGTCTTTTGTAGTCCTCAGAACATTTTTTTTTTAATTATTAATGTTCATTTATTTAAGTCAAATTTGTTTTTTTTTGTTTTTAAGGTCATTTTTCGAACCTCCTACCTCATTTTTCATGTTCTTTGGTTTTTTGTTTGGTGCTCGATATCCGCATTTGAGCCCAGTTTGTGATTCTTATATCCAGAAGGCGATGTATTTGTCTTAAAAGTAGGATTATTTATTTAGAACTAAATAACTATCAAAATTCAGTAAAATTAGATACATAACTTATAAATGTCAAATTATGTATTTGAAGTAAATAATTTCATCAAAATGGAAGTTAAAATATTAAAGGAGTGGAATGAAAGTTTTGCTTTCATATATTGAAAATATACTTATATGAAATTTAATTATTACTAACGTAATCAATGCTACAATGGGTATATAGTTGTTGTTGTTGTTGTACACTTGTACAACACAAATTATATTTCTTTAATTAAAATATCTAGTGTGTGTGTATATATATATATATATATATATTAGCTCCATCCATATTGATGTTGTTGCCATGGGTAGAAGAGACTTTAATGGGATCAATAATTCATTTCATCTTTAATTAGACCTTGCTTCTAGGCTCTGGCATCTTAGGGGTTATTACTTTTTTGATAACTTAACACGTGTATTTTTACGTGATTATACATTCATAGCACCGGATTTTTTAAGGAAATGTACATTTCTACCCCCCCACACACACACACAAAAAAAAAATCGGATTGATAATTTTTTTTATTGAAAGTCAATAGGTAAAGATGAATGTTGTTAAATGAAAACAATTTATTTACATTCAGTACTGTTTCTATCAAACCGTATCAATCTATCTATTTAATTAAGATGAATCAAAGTTAATAAGAGTATAATCTAATTAACCACATGATTAAGTGAGATAAGTATAAATAAAAGAATTTGATGTAAACACTATGCACTGATAAATTTCTCTTAGACCCTGTGTTTTTTTTGTCCTCATGCAAGTTTTCCCTTCTTCTGGAAAGGGGTGGGGGCCGGGGGTCCTATCTATGGGATGAAAATAGCACCTACTGTATAGAAAGTGGTTATTTTTAATATATTCAGTAATTAGGTTTAGGTTTAGGTTTAGGTTAGGTAAAGCTCATCAAGAGTTTCTTGGCCATGGTCATAGAAAAAAAATCGCTTCTCATATCACGTCAAGAGTCTGTTTGGCCTAGCAGTTTTGAGGCCAGAAGTGTATTTTTTTTTTTTTTTTGGAGAAAAAGTTTTTGAGATATTTGAGGTATTTGGCCAATAAGTAAAATTGTTTTTAAGTAGAAGCAGAAATAGTTTTTCTGCGGTTAAGGAGAAGCAGAAATTTTCTGCTTCTTGAAAAAAGCACTAGCAAAAAATTAATTTTTTTCAAGACAAAAGTATTCCTACCATAAATACATATTACCAAGTATATCTCTCATTAATCCATTAATTTTTCAATAATTATTTAATTATTTTACATATTACCAAGTATATCTTTCAAGTATGTAATAGACTTTTATAACTTGTGAAATAATTTTGAATTTTATTTTGATCGTAGAATTTTAGTATATTAAATCATTGTGTTGATATTATATCAATATTTAATATATTTTTTTGATTCATATATGTATTATATTAATTGAAAATTTTAATATACTTCTAAATTTTAATTAAATAAAAGTAAAAATTAATTAAAATATTTCATAAGAGATATTTAAAATAATCTTGATAGTATACGTTCATTGATAATTGATCTTTTTCGTAATTTGACACTCAAAAGTACTTACTAGCCAAACACAATCTGCTTATTAAAAACCGTTAAAAGCACTTTTCAAATTAATTAGTCAAACACAAACTGCTTCTCACCAAAGATACTTTTTTTAAAAGCACTTTTAGAAAAACACTTCTCAAAATAAGCAGTTTTAAGCCGCTAGGCCAAACAGGCTCTAAATAACCAAAGTTTATAAAGTCAAAATCCGATCCAAAATGCATGTGTCTTTGGGTGAATTTATAGGTAAAATTATTGTTCACGTGAGCCCATGATCTCTCCAAAAAATTAGGTATTTTATGTATATTTTTTAAAATTGATATAATAATAATTCTAGGTAAATGGTGCACTTTTTTTTTTATTTTTTATAAGGTAAAAGTTTAATGCTAAATGGTGCACTTGGTTGAATGTTGAGTTATTTGCCTATAGAACAAATGATCAATTCTCACTTAATATATTTCTTTTTTCTTTTTTTAACCGGTGCATCCATTGTCTAGAAATCCTAGATTGCACTTACAAATCCAACAACAAAAGTCTATTTATCCTGTTTATCTTGCACAGGAAATAGGCTCATTGAAGTAGTTTTGTCGTTTTTGAAAAATTCAGTAGCGGAAACTCTAAATATTTGATGAGTTACATTTTTTGTTATGTATAGTGATAGAATATAGGTGTCCACCAAACAATATAGAGAACCAGGTTCTCTATCTGTTCGCTCGAGTAAAACAGAAAGTAAATAACATAAGATATTTACGTGGAAAACTCCTTGCTCAAGAGATTAAAATCACGACCTATCGAAGTAAGATTTCCCAAACTTCGCTATAAATGAGCAACTTTCAGATTATAACCTATTCCAACCTAGAAATTAAACTCTTAATCTCTTCCCCTTAAAATAACTAAATTGTAAGACCTTTACAATAAGTCTATTGCAAAGAACACACCTTGACTAATTACGCCAAGTAAAAACTGAAAAGGTTGACAATCTATCCTACAATGACACTTCTTGAAAGTAGTGTAGGAATACAAATAAAGAACGAAATACAAAGTCTCAACAAATCTAAGGACTTATGACATCTTCAGTGATTGGGATCTGGTCCTTGTTTTTGTCGAAGCGTTGCTCTTGAGAGCACACAGAGCAGTGGCAACTAGCACTTGGGATAAATGATTTTCAGATTTTCAAAGTGTTAGGATTACACTTGTAACATGTTGTTTATGTAGGGAAGCGTGTGAGATTATATGAAAGAGACATTTCATGTAGTTTTGGCCTCTAGCAAACTGCAGTGCTTTCTTTACACTTGTCGATCGGTATAGTGCGAAAGAACTTTATAGGTTGTAGAGTTGACCCTACAACGACTAAGAGACCTGATCGTATCTGATCCCTACCTGGTTCCTCGAGTATGTTTGACAAATCATCAAAATACGAAATAACATATCTTATCATATAAGGTTCAGTTTGGATATATTCTAGTTAAAAAAGAAAAGGTATTTTTGTACAAAAAATGAATAGTTCGGGTACCATCCTTAAATTTATATTTAGAGAGTGTCCAAGTCGAAAAAGGAGGTTTATCCAAATTTTTAATGGACTCAATAGTATAGTACTCTGAAAATATTACTGTAACTTAAAATGTCTCTGAGTACAATTTTAGCTTTATTTACTTAAACTAGTGAATTTGCCCGCTTCGCGTGGTTATAAAAATTAAAATAAATTAATGTTATTAAATTGACTTAATCCTAATATTCCATTTGAACATATAAGCAAATACAACTTTTAAAAAGAAAAAAGATATTCACAACTTTGAGTAGAAGAAATCGAATCTTTCTTGCCAATTCTATATTTGATAGTGTCGTGTAAAAAACTATCCTACAGCAATAATACGAACAACAGAGCAAGAAGGTGAGTTTGTGCTTGTTATGGTCGAAAGTTTTGTCTGAGAATTTCAACTAATCGTTGAAAGAAATGTATGCTCGTCGTTCTCCAGTAAGGGCTGTTGTTCTTTGGATGGAAAATTGCCCATTTCATCAATCTGTTGCAACCGGGCACGATCCCTATCTCGTGGATATGTGCAATAGAGGAAAGAATAGATGGAGCAACATATGACCATTGGAATGCCTATAGCAGTGTACATTGCCTTAGCAAGTGATGCAGCATTTTCTCGATCAGTTTCAATTTCCTGTGAGCCTGTTGATCCCTTTGGAATTGGTTTAAAACCAAAAATGTGTTGAGCCAAAATGCCGACCAGTGGAGGAGCAAACGATGCTAAGATGGTCTCAAAAGATCGATCCAGAGCATAAATGCTTGTTCGAGCTCTTTCTGGAACTATCTCAGCAAATATTGGACTACAAACATGTCCAAGCAGCATAGCATCAAAGACCAGCTCTAAGATCAAAGCAAAAAACATAAGTCATTTAGCTTGCTATTTTCACCATTTTGAGTTATGTGAATGTACCTAACAAGTGCTTCTTAAAACATTTGAAGTGCATGCATATGCCTGTGTGTGCGTATGCAAGAGGGAAAAGTGAACAAGGTGATATAAAGAGAAAGAAGTAATTGTTGAAAGAATGGATGAATAAATAATAATGCTGAAGATCACAGCATAAAATAAGCTAGAGGGGTCTCTTACATTGATCTATACAAGGTATGAGTTTGAATAAAATTGGAGATGAACGAGGAAAACGAACTGCAAAAATCTGTTATCGATTCGGAGTAGATATACCTGTTTGTTGCTGGACCACTCCATGATGCTGTAAATGCCAATATAAACAGGACTAAACCATGCAACAAAGCTGTTTTAGGATCATTAGGCAATAGCAGCAGCAGAATTGCAGCTAAAGGAATAGCTGAACCAGTGCTTATCTGAGAGAGCATGATCCTACCGGAATTAGGAAAGTACTTGGCCCCCCATGAATCCTCCAAAAAACGCGCCAAATGACAAAGAAACTCTAAACAAAGTCGAGAGGAATGTTGTTGTCTTGTGGGAAAAGCCAACAAGCTCCAACTACATAATGTTAAACGACAGTGATGTCCCGAGGAATGACCCGAAAACCCCTTGTGCAACAATTATTTGGAAGGAGGGTACTTTGATAACTGGTTTTGCTTCTTTTAGCAGTTCTATCACTTGTTCTTGAAATGGTTTGGGGGGAGGTTGATCTTGCATTATCAAAAAATCGGGGATCTTTGGCAAAGAGACGGACTAAAGAACCAACAAAAACACTTATAATACCAACGAGGTGGAAGGAGATTCTCCAGCCAGGGATCCCCATGAACGATGTTTCGGCTAACAGCACAGATATAATCCCACCAAAGATTGAACCGAAATTTGCTGTTACTGCTAACCATCCAAAAGCTGTACCGCGATTACTATCATCAGTTGAATCAGCAACCAGAGATAGGATTGCTGGTGAGACAATTGCAAGTCCTATTCCATTCAATCCTCTGGAAATTGCTATCTGTTAAACAATATTATGAGGTGATAAAACAAATATTACAGCCTAAATTCAAGAAAGATTAACACTTCTATTCTTCATAGTTTCAGTAAAGGACAACTTGAGGGTAACAAAATGCATTCATTTTCATCATATATCGTATGAAGAGCTAAGGGAAGAAACCAAGAAGAACTGCTTATATATGTTCAGAGATCAGTATATACTTTAGACCAATCCTCAATGATGACTAATATAACAAGTCCACACTTGAACTTTAACTTGGTATCATTTTGATACTTAACACCTCAACAAAGATAACTAATAATAGTATTTTAAAAGATAAATTCCTAAAAGCTACTTATCAAGATTTTTTTTTTTTCCTAAAAGTCTTGATTCCGACAGTCTTTTTGTCATTAGCTCCTGCTAATAAACAAGAGACAACATTTAGAACAAGGCAGATAACACAAAACCAAAGTTTCTATAATCCAATTAATATCAAGTTATCACACATTCCACCCATAACCCTCAAGAAAAGCATAGAATCCATACAACCTCAAACTTTCCATTTCTAAAGAAAACAGAGTCCGTTTCTGCAATTCCACATTTTCTTTTTCACTTAAAACCTACTTCTTCAATTGAATACCATAAATTTATGGCCATGGATCCAGAAGCGGAACTAGAGGGGCACAAAGGGATTCATCTATACCCCCTTTTAATAGTTGTTGAACCCCTTGATGAAAATCTTGTCTCCGCCACAATATTAAGAACAAGACAAAAAATACAAACCAAAGTTTCTATCATCCAATTAATATCAATTTATCACACTCCACCCCAAACCCTGAAGAAAGGCATAAAATCCCATATAACCACTTGCATCAAACTCCTCATTTCTAAAGCAAACAGAAATACAGAATCCGTTGATATGTTCCATTCCATTTGTCCTTGCCTTGGTGGACAGAGTAACCTGGTACCTGTTGCTGGTGGGAAGTGGCAGGTATTCCGAGTATCACAGTTATAAAAATAAAACAAAAAACAAAAAAAAACTAGGGATTTACACTACAAAACCAAGAAGACACAAAAAACATCACTAACTTCATGAACTGTCAACTAGGGTTCGACTCATTTCTCTATTTGAACACCATCTATAGAGGGATGAAGAGAGACCTCAGTAAAAGTAGTTGGCAACAAGGAAAGTGGCAGCAGACCAAAGGAAAGCACCAAGAGCAATGACATTGGCGCGATTATCGAGCAGCAAGGAATAAAAATAAAACAAAAAACAAAAAAAAACTAGGGATTTACACTACAAAACCAAGAAGACACAAAAAACATCACTAACTTCATGAACTGTCAACTAGGGTTCGACTCATTTCTCTATTTGAACACCATCTATAGAGGGATGAAGCAGAGACCTCAGTAAAAGTAGAGGATATGGCAACAAGGAAAGTGGCAGCAGACCAAAGGAAAGCACCAAGAGCAATGACATTGGCGCGATTATTACGAGCAAATCATTGGTCAATATGAATAAAAAACAAAAATTGGCCAAATTTATTTTTTGCAACACTTAGCAAGAGGGTAACAAAGGCATTGAACTAATGATCTGTAGAGAGTCAGTTTTGGTTGAAAAAAAATTTTTTTATTCATACTTTGCCAAGACCAGCAGGGTCAATATGCAAGTCCTTGCCAACTTCTTTGTAAACACCAGGTAACAAAGATTCATCAGCTACCTCCATTATACCAGCAAGATTTATCAATACAAGAGTCAATGTATCTGATGATCTCAAGTTGTTCTTGAGCTTCATTATGACCATTAATATCTTCAGGATATGGAGAGGGTGTTGCCTAGTAAAGGTTTGGTTTCTTTGTTTTGAAAGTCAACGTTAACATTTAGAACTTGCACATATGTATATGAGGAACTCGAGAAAAAGTTATTGGAACTATTATAAATATGAGTAGGGTTTTAGTTAGGCCATATAAATATTATAGTAGTAGGATTTAAGTTAGACCGGACATAAACAGGTACTAAGGCTGTGTCTGGTAGGACGGAAAATGTTTTTCTTAAAAATTTGAGCGAAAACATGTTCCAGATCAATAAAAACACACCAACGAATCCCCAAACTATTCCTGCACTATCCACCCACCCCCACCCCCTCACCCCTCACCCCTACCTCCTTCAGCAGAAGTTGTACTCCGACTTCAAAAACCTCATAGGGTTTTGTGTTGAATATATCGAAATGCTTTTGAAACGACGTTTTCCAACTTGCATATCAAACACGAAAAAATGAGTAGAAAAATCAGTTATTTTTGATAAAATATTTTCCTGAAAATCATTTTCCTTCATACCGAACACACCCTAAAGCTATCATTTTTTATTTTTTTTCATTTTAGACGTTTTAACTGAGGCTGTTACCTAAAATATGTCAAATATGTGCAAATTAAACATTCTAGTGAAATGATTTTTATCTGAAATCAAGCACAGGAAGAAATAAGTGAAATTTAATAGTACTTCTTTTTTCTTTCTTTCAAGTAAGCGATTCAAGAATAGTCGCAGAGAATTTCCCCCTAGTTCATCTTATTGATTTGTGCTTAAGTTAAATCTAAAATCTAGTTTACTATCTCATGCGCACATGAGGTTTGTCGGACCACACTTATGTCGATAAAAGATATCTAATTGATTATGTGATAACTAATTAATATGTCTGTGCTTCGCGCGGTCTTAAAATATCTTGTTAGACGTCATCACTATAAAAATTTCTAATATTAAAATATCAACATATTTTTCAAAATATTAATATATTTCTTTGGTTAGCTCCACACATACTTAATAAATTTATATGTACAACCATTTAGTAACACAACACTTTTTGGTAAAATTAAAATTAATAATAAAAAATGTATGTGATAGATATGTACAACCATTTAGTAACACAACACTTTTCGGTAAAATTAAAACTAATAATAAAAAATGTATGTGATAGATCTATCATAGTGAGAATTGTGAAGTTTTTTTCCAGCTGTAAATGCGTTTCAAGTGTAGATATATTTATATTACTAGTTAAGTGGCCCGCGTTTCGCGCGGTAAGATATGCGATTTATAAATTTAGTTGATATAGAAAGATGAAAATAATACATACATATAAAAGTGTCACATAATAGGGAAGTGAACCTTCATTTTATGGAGGAAAACAATAAAATGGTATATATATATATATATATATATATATATTTAGGGGTTATTGTTTAAGTCCAAGAAAAAAAGAGCAATCCTAAAATGAAAAGTAGTAATTAGAGGAAGGATTACAGCCTAAAGTAACATATATATGGAGATGTACATCAGCGACCATATTAATTGTATGCGTTTGTGTTTTTTTTGTGCAATCATTCGTTATTCGGAACCCATTGATTGGGAAAATTGGCTTCAAACTTTAAGTGTATCTAATTATTTGACCTTAAAATATTGATACTAAATCTCGTAAATTAAACATGTTAAAGTATTTGAATGAAACCTCGTGAAATTAGCCGACAACACATTCCCACGCAAGTTTAGTGTCTGTTTGACTATTCGGTCCGGATAAAGCACAACAAAAAAGGAATAAACACAAAAGAAGGAAAAACAAAAGAAAACTAACAAAAAGCACTTGAAAACAATTCCTAAATTTCCACGTGTAGTTTCTTTTAACAGATGTTCCCAAAAATTCATTTAATGACTACTCCCTCCGTCCCATATTAGTTGGCTATATTACTAAAAAAATATCTGTCTCAAAATACTTGTCCATTTACAAAATCAAGATACAATTAATTAATTTTTTTAATTTTATCCTTAACATTAATTATTTTTTAAAGTAATCAATATTAATTGAAGTGTAATTTATTGGAGAGATAAGGATAATATAATAAAAATACACTTTAATCTATGATTTCTTAAAGGGCATGTAAAAGAGAAAGTGGTTAACTAATATGGAATTGAGGGAGTAGTCAACACTCTTCACCGTCCACCATGTGCCACTCCTTCCATTTTCCTCCAAACTTGCCGATAATGGTGTAATGTTACTTAAGATACTTTTAACAGTAAATCATGTACTGTAGTTTACAATACTTAAATTTATATGGTCATCAACTAATGTTCATTTAAGTATTTCGTACTACATTAGAAAAATAAAACTAGTAACTTTATTATCACTAGTGCAACAAAAAATGAATTTATTGTCTATTGATATAGTGGGATGGACGAGATCCTTACACCATTAATTAAAGATATTGAGTTCGAGATTTGAAAACAAAATGATTATTGTAAAGATAATCTGAAATTTTCTAGAGGTTTGAATTCACAATGATGTGTCAATTCAAACACGCCCCTAAACAAAATGGCAATTTCCTAATAAATAACATAAATCGGTCGAATAAAATTAATTTTAGTCGCACACCAAATTTTTTTATAGCAAGTCATGTTAGCTTTACTTCAATGAAAAAATTTAATGAGGTTGTGATACATATTAATTAATTACGATTAAGTGAAAAATTAAAAAATAGTCATAAAAACAGAATTTAAACAAAAATATTCCTAGCTAAGATACATAACATCTCCAACTTTAGAGTATTGGAATTCGAAATTTTAACAAGCTAGAGTATTGGAATTCGAAATTTTAACAAGCGGAACTCCACCAGAATTTACTAGAGTTTGAAAAGTTCTTGAGATTTGAAACTCCAAAAAACGATCCATGTATTTTGAGCTTATAAAAGTTCAAGAACTTTTCATGGAGTTAAAGTAGGTAGCGTGAGTGAAATTATAATAAAGTGTTAAAATAAGTATAATGAGTAAAATAATGATATAATATATAAATTTTAGAATAAATATCACGAGTGAATTAGGTATTTCTTTTGAATGCAAGGACAATGTCCTAGAGTTCGAACTAGGCTTGCTATAAATATTTTTTCAACAAGTAAAACACGTTATAGAGTTCACTAGAGATCTTTGAGTTCAAACTTATAAAAGTGAATTCAAACTCCATAAAAAATTTCTGAATAATAACTTTTTTAGTTTCTCATTTATTAATAAATTGTGATTTTAATCCTTATGATATACTATGACTTAGCACATTTATATTTCAATTATCTGAAATGCATGTCGTTGGTCTTTTAAAATAAAATAAATTATATGTAAACTAATTAAAGAGAATATTACTCCATTCGTTTCATAATAAGTGGTGCTTTTACCTTTTTATTTTGTTTTAAAATAAGTGACGTTTCACAAAATCAAGAAGAAATTGATTGCTTTCTTCCAATTTTACCCTTATTTAAATAAATAAAGTTTTAAACAACTAAGAAACCATTAAAGAGCTACTTCTTTTAAAAGTATATTTAATTAAGGGTAAATAACTAAAAACACTTCTTGCTTTTCAGGAGTATGTAATTTTTTTAAGGGGTGTGTTCAAGCTAAAAACACAACTTATTATGAAATAAATGAAGTACCCTCAAATATAGTGCAACAATTCAAACTTAACATTACACATGACACATGAGTAATTAAATAATGAAATAATTAATAATCAATTTGTAATTATTCACAACAAAAAAAAAGTTGTACATTTCAAATAATTAAGAGTTAAACCTATTTAATTTCACAAGGACTAGAGTCGAATTTAACCAAGAAAAACTAAGGAAATCTTATCCACTGTGTCAACTATACGGGTCCTACTACATATCAATTTCATCAGTTTTCACGTGGAGTTCCCTTGATTATCCTAAACATTACCAAAATTTGACACCTTTTTAGTTTCTAAATGACAAAATACATCAAATCAATCCTAAAGTATATCCAAAATATCGATATCACTCCAAGCCTATACGTACACATTATCCCTCGAACATCTTAAAAGTGAATTATTTTACCTACCTCGTACATTTATAACCAGCTACACATGGCGAGGTGTAATACAAGAGGGTGACCCTTAACGTATTAGCGCCACGTCAATAAGCCACATCGATAAAGTTATGTTTGCCAAATTTGTTTTTAAAAAAAAAAAATCCATGTCATTTAATTCCTTCTCCTTCACATTCATAAAAAATGCAACCACTCAACCACCATGGATATAATCACCCACCACCAAATTCATCCCACCACCACTACTAGATTCACAGTTTAATCAATCGTAGCGTTCTCCGACAGTGTAATTTCTCATGAATTTGTCTCTACTGCGTTCCACGCGATGCCAAGTACAACACGAATCATCTCCGTATCTACCCTAATACTGTCGAAGCCTTAGCTAAAGATGAAATTTTCCGTGGCTAAACACTTTAGCCACGTTTTTTTAAGTTCCGTAGCATTCGTAGCAAAATGTAGCGTAGCTAAAAGTTAGCTACAAACTTTACATGGTCCGTGGCTAAGCACTTGTACTAATTGCTACGTGTTTTTTTGTGTTGTAGCTGCGAAGATAGAAAATTCCTGCCACGGAAAATATACTCATAGCAAGCAACTTTAATCTTTTGCCACGACGAACAAATTTTGTAGTTGTCTTCATATTGTAGCCACAAGGTAAATACGCTGTAGCTAAAGATTTAATTTGTTTGCCACCAAACTCAAATTTGATGGCTATTTCTATAGCTTAGTTTCGTGGCAATAGCAGTCATATTTAGTTACGAACTAAACAATTCATAGCTATGAGTTAAAGTATTTGCCACAAATATTATCATATTGTAGCTATGAAGCCGTACCTTTAGCTATGAAATAAATAGCCTTATAGCTAAAAAGAACCTTCATTTGCTACGAAAATTGTAAATTTGTAGCAATGTTAGGAGTATATGTCTAGCTACGAACTCAAAAGTTCATAGCTAAAAGTGTATACTTTTTGTCACGAGAGACAAAATTGTAGCAAAAGATTTTTTCCGTTTGCTACGGAAATAAAAATGTGCATCCATATTCTCATTTGCGTGGCAATTATATGTACGTTTAGCTACGAATCCAAAAATTTCATAGCTACTAATTGAAATATTTGCCACGACATTGTTAGCCATATAATGTAGCTGAGAATTCATTTTCAACATGAAATTTATAGACAATATCGTAGCAATATATCTTCAATCGTGTAATAAATGCAATATATTAGAAAAAAGATGTAACAAAGGTTCAACAATGTCATCCAAAATAGTGAAACATCACTTTATTCAAACATATCAATATACTTTTGCAAGAGAAAAAATAATTCTTCATGTCCCCATCGATTTTGATGCTTCCATACTACTCCACAAGCTGCAATAACAATTAAGAAAACAAATTAAAAAATGATACAATAAAGTATTCGTTTAAAAATTAAGCTTTGTTTCTTAATATGAATATTTTATACAGAGATCACGTATTTATTGGATTAGTAATATTAAAATATAAAAATAAGCTACTTACGGTTAGATTTGCATCATTTGATTGTCGGCCTTGAGCTGCAACCAACATTTGAAATTTTGCTGCCCATTGTTTCTCCAACTTTGCTATCCTACTATCCGTTTCTTTCTTCATTTCTTCAATTTGCTCCTTAGCTTCCCTTATTTGCTCCTTAGCTTCCCTTTTAACTTCTTCCACACGCTCGTTCGATTCTTTTCTTGTCGATTCTAATTGCTTTATGAGTTGTACCTTCGTTGGTCTACCCCCGAAATATTCACTAATATTTTTTCCTGGGCCATATGCACGAAGATATCCATTTTTTTCTGCCCCAAGTACTTTTTCGAAGATATCATCATCATTTAAAGAAATTTCTCCTTTTTCTTGTTGTGTTTTAAATTGGACAAATTGATCCTACAATCAAAAAAAGTCAATCAAACATCTATGCAAATATATATTTTAAGGAGATAAAGAGGAAAGCTAACACGTTGAAATTACAATAGCATCTTGTTGAAAAGCATCAACTTGTTTTCCTTTTTTTCTCTTGCGAGATTCCATGAAAACTTCAACACGAGAAGGAGTTTTCCATCTTTTTTCTCCTTTATTGAAAATAATAATCATTATCGTTAGTTACATTTCGATAATGAAATATGATTTTTCTAACTTTGTTCTAAATATTATATGTGTACCATTTCGTGTCTAAGTCTCGCATAGCTTTTAGTTCCAATATATGGAGGCAATGAACGTTTCGATCTATTCGTCTTGTTCGTATGCTTTTTCTCGAACAAAAGTTGATAAACAAACAATAATTAATATTAGTTTCTATACCACAAAATAATTTAAAAAACAATAAACTAATTAATTCAAATACACGAAAGTCGGCATCACTCCAAAGGTTGACCAAATATTTCCATTCATCAGCGTTAACAAGTTTAGGTTTGTTTCGCAAGCGTAGTTGATAAGTTGTGTTCGAATCGAAATACCTTTTCATCTTGTGCCTATAACCTCTGCGTGATGTCACTCATATGACCAAGAATTGCGCCTTTTCTTCCCTCGAAACATCGAAATTAAATTTTTCCTATAAAAAATACAATTTTAGTAATCTCTAGGAACACCATATAGACTAAAATTGCCCGGGCTCTAATAGTTATCTTGAAGAACGATTGCTATGTTAAAATGTTGGTCAACGTTCATGGTTGGCTCTCGAGAAATGAAACATGACGGGCATTTAGGGACGAGGGAGTAAATAGTAACCCATGGAGAAAATTCAAATCATCTATATTTCATTTTTTTTTTCCTCATTGGTTCTTTCCAAATGTTTATCAAGTGTATGTTATACTAGCGAAATCATTCAACTATCTGCCTCGAGGCTCTGCAATTCTACTTCTCACCACACATGAGGATATAGCAAATACCATTTTCATTGTTGAATCAGTAAAACATTCAACAGCAACGAACATGGCAACTAATAAGGGGCATGTTCTAACAACTATCAACCATAAAAAATTAAAGAAAAAATATAAATTTTATTTCTTACCAAGATGATGTCCCACATATGGTCGATCTTTTCTTCATCAATCTCTTTCCAACCACTTACTTTTAAGGGGCAACAAATTCGATTTCTAACTGTTTGCCCCAAAAACCAAGTAAATTGAGTTGCATTCTTGCCAATAGCTTGATCATCATCATCAAATTCTACAGGCAATTTTTCACCCTCCTATAAGTTGATTATTTTTATCCATCGGGTAGGCCCTCTGTTTTCTTTTCAAACATTTGAGCTTGATCATAGATAACGTCAAGTAAAAATATTGATAGAAGCAAAAAAAAAAAAAAAAGGTACCTATTGAATTTCTGATTCGAGCTTTCCACAAGGAAGAGCATAGCATTTACCTCTTCGATGCATTTTCTCTAGCACTTCCTCATAAAAATATGATTATTTTTGATAGCGCATAAATCTCGATAGACTTCTCCTTATGCCTTTTATAACTAACTAGCATGTTCCCATCCGAATCAGACATTTCCCTTCGTTCACTAAACTCTATTTGAGAACTTATCTCCCTCAAAAATTGAAGATTAAATAGAATAAATCAAAGTAACTAATAAAATCAATGTCCATGTTTGTTTTTATCAGAAGAAGGCAAAAAAAATAACAAAAAAATAAAAGGTAACATGAGTTAGCTATATATGAATTTGCAATTTGATTGTTGTGTGGGCAAATTTTCCATTAACGAGTTTGAGCACTCTTCCACCATTATCGTGTCAACCGACTTCATTTACCTCTTCGATGCATTTTCTCTAGCACTATTGAAGTTCCAACAAATAATTTCCAGGTGGCAGGATCTCATAAAAATGCAATATTACCATGACCTCGACTTGTTTGAAAAAATGAATAGCCAACAAAAAAAGAAAAATGGCGGCTTCACATGGATTAAAAATTAGAGAATAGGAATGGCAATTACCTTATGGTTGTTTAAATCATAAAAAAAGAAACCAACAAAGAAAAGGATATGCAATTACCTGTGCCTTGAAAACAAAAGTTGAAACTAGGAAAATTGGAGATGGAGAAGTGACGTGATTTTTTTTTTCTATCTCTAAAGTGCTTAATCTTTTAGGGTTTTGGGGTCTGTAATAAGAAAAGAAATATATAATTTAGGCATAAAAATTAAGAGGGAAATAATTTGGAGGGAACTTTTTTGTTTTTGTTTTTGTTTTCAAAATTTCACCACAACTCTTTTAAATTTTAATTTCGTAAATTAGAGAAAATTATTGTGAATTCATCATGTTTCCCTTATAATAGACAGAACACTTAAAAAAACGTTAGCTAAAAATTTTCTTAATAAAAAATATATTGTTGTTTAGACACAATTGCCTATTTATTTAAATACTATTTTAAACTTACAATTACAAAAAAATCTTGTTAAAGTAAGTTGAATCGAACTAAATATGAGCATCTAATCGATAAAGTTAATGTTCCAAATTCCAATAATAGAGTTAATGTTAAATTGAATTAAATAGGACGATCAACACCTAATTACACTAGATCGATAAAGTATTGTCTTGATCGAACAGGTCTGACTCAATAATAATTCTCGAAGCACTTGATCAAGATGAACTCGAGTGAGACCATCCCACAACCACCCAAACAAAAATTTAAAACTCTTTTTTTTTAAAAAAAAATCAAAATTAAACTCTTTTTTTTTTAAGGGGCTAAAGAAAATATTTCCCAAATTTGGAATTGCGGAAAGGGGGGGGGGGGGGGGGGCACCGGGTGGGGGGTGGTGTGGTGCGGGTTGGTAGGAATAGTTGGTAGAATGTCATTTGCAGGATTGGTTTTCTTACTTTTATTAGGGAAGTCATTTTCCTCGTTCTTAAAAAACTTGTTTTCTTAGAGAAAATATTTCCCAAATTTGGGGGGAAGGGTGGTGTTGTGGGTGGGGTGAGTTGGGTGGTGGGGGAGTTTGGTGGTGGGAATGGTTGGTAGGATGCCACTTGTAGGACTTGGTTTTCCTACTTTCTTTAGGGAACGATGCATGTATATGCATCGAACGATGAACAACTCTAATTACACTAAAATGTATTATTTCGAGTCAAATAACAATTTTTGGAGTACATTAGTATGAAGCTTGAGCTGGATTTAGATAATATTTAGATATTATCTATTTAAATATTTAAAACTTACACTTACAAGTATGATTGTGTAAAGTTAGATCGAATCGAACTATATATGAACATTTAATTACATTAGATCCATAAAGATATTATTCCAATAACAGAAGTCCGAGTCAAATAACATGAATTCTTGAAGCACTTGTTCCAGATGAAGCTTGAGAGTAGTTGAAGAACTTAGTGAAGTTAATTTGTTGCTTAAATCCAATATAAGTAGTCAGATAAATATATTAGATATAATCTAACTATTTATTGAATTATATTTAAAATTTACAAGTAAACCATGTAAATTGAATTAAATAAAACGATCGACACCCAATTACACTAGATCGATAAATGTATTGTCCACGTCGAATATGTGCGAGTCAAATAAGAATTCTCGAAGCACTTTATGAAGATGAACTTGAGCAAGACTTATAGTTTGTTTGGCCAAACTTCTAAAATTAGCTTATTTTGAAATGTGCTTTTCAAAAATGTACTTTTACGCGAAAGATGCAATGATGACTTTTGTCTTTGACCAATTAATTTAAAAACACTTTTGAGGAGCAATTAGTGTTTGGCCAAGCTTTTAAAAGGTGTTTCTAAGTATATTTTTCTCAAAAATGCTTTTCGAAAAAGTGTTTTTGGGCAAAAGCTATTTTTTTAACTTCTGAAAAATAGTTTCTGCTACTCTTCAGAAGCAGTTATTTTCTTCCAAAAGCGTGGCCAAACACCTCACTTTTTTAAAATAAGCACTTAAAGGAAAAAAAAAATAAGCTTGGCCAAATAGGCTATTAGTGAAATTCAATATAATTACTTAATCAAAGATAATTAAATATAATTACTATTTATTTAAATTATATTTGAAACTTATGAGTATGCAAAAATTGAGTTGATTTTATGTCGAACAATGAACACCTATAATTACACTAAAAATGTATTTTTCAATAGAATTGGTTCAAGTCAAATAAGTAACTAATTATAAGGAGGTGCGTTTTTAGGACCCAAAAATAAGCTCAAAAAAATAATTGGACCCATTTAACTTCTCCCTTATTTTAATTTACTCTCTCAATTAAGGACCCAACCCTTCTCCCTTATTTTAATTTACTCTCTCACCCAGAATCCCTAAAACATACCTCTACGGACCACACTTCTCACCAACAATCCCCAAAGCCATTAAGGTATGTATTCCTCCAGCTTTCTCTCTATTTGTTTTGCTTTGTCTTATCACACTTGCTGATAATTTCTTCCCTTGGCACAAATTCCTCTCCCTATTTTCCCATGAACCCCTTCTAATGTATCCTTGCTCTTCGATGTCTAGTACTGTTTTTTATTGTTGTTTGGTGTCTAAGATTGGTGATATTAGAATCCTCAATTAGAAAAGCAGAAAGTAAAAGGTTCGCTATTAGCCATGATTGGAGTTCTGTCAATAAGGTGTTTGGGATAATGCCTGAGCTTTCATTCTGGTTATATAGTCATGTTTAGGTGCCTAATATATTGAACACTTGTTAGAACCATTTATAAGTAATTCAAAACCATAATACACTTGGTAGAACGACTTATAAGGTATGATAAGTGAATACAGATATAGCACCAAGATATGAAATTTAGTGAATTGGGTTGAAATACTAGGATGTTTGAGGCAATCATGTTCTGCTTTGCTGAACTCTCGAAAGTTCGTGAGTTTTTTATGCATCTTGATCTTAATCTTAATCTTTTTTTTCTTTGTAGGAAATTTGAAAATGGACAAAACTTGGATGCGTTGTGAAGATAGATTGAGCGATACTTATGTAAACGGAGTTGACAGTTTTC
The DNA here is from genome assembly GCF_029784015.1 of Lycium ferocissimum. Classification (NCBI taxonomy): domain Eukaryota; kingdom Viridiplantae; phylum Streptophyta; class Magnoliopsida; order Solanales; family Solanaceae; genus Lycium; species Lycium ferocissimum. Next base: position 40,501,361 of record NC_081349.1, read on the forward strand.
TGGAATTTGCTTTTAAGCACTCGGAACTAGAAGGTGCAATTCCTTGTCCTTGTAAGAAATGCAACAATGTTTTCCACAGGCCTAGAGGTGAAGTCAAGGATCATTTAATACTTAATGGGATAGTCAAGGGATACACGCGGTGGCTTTATCATGGAGAATTTGCACCTAAAGAGAAAAGTACTAACAGTGAAGTAAGACCAGAGGAAGTAAGAAAAGAGCGAGGTGATGATATATTTGAAATGATTTACGATCTTTAGCTTTGGCCACGAAATCATGGATGATTCCGGTGGAAAGTTTCAACATGGTGATGCTTGAGCCTACTTCAAAATTTTCAAATTATTGAAGGATCTTTGCTGCACAACTTTATCTGGTTGTGAGACATTCTCCAGTAATCCTTTCTTCTTGTGGAACTATTCCAAATCAAGTGTCTTTTTGGGATAAGTGATAAAACAAACGATAGCATACGAAGTTAATTAAGCGAGCACTTCCTTACGGTGAAACTTTACCGGAGACCTTCTATGGAGCAAAACAATTGATTAGAAATTTAGGCCTTCGTTATGAAAAAATACATGCTTGCGAGAATGAGCGCATGTTATTATGAAACATAATGCAAAAGCTGAATCTTGCTCGGTTTGTGGTGAGTCTAGGTGGAAATTAGTTGAAGGTCAAAAAACTAATGGGGGTACTCAAGGAAAGACCAAGAACAAAGTTCCTCGAAAAGTTTTACGTTACTTCCCCTTGAAACCAAGACTGCAAAGGTTGTTTATGTCATCAGAAATTGCTTCAGACATGACATGGCATCATGATCAGCATTTGAAAGATGGGGTTCTTAGACATCCGAGTTTTTCGGAGGCGTGGAAACATTTCGATACATCTAATCCGGGCTTTGCTAGAGATCCTCGTAATGTTAGACTTGGATTAGCATCGACGGGATAAATCCTTTTGGTAACTTAAGTGTTTCTCATAGCACTTGGCCGGTGATTATTACCGTATATAACTTACCCCATCCAAATGGATGTGCATGAAGCCACCATATTGCTTCTTGTCTTTGTTGATACCTGGCCCTAAAGCTCCTGGAAATGATATCGATGTGTACTTAGAACCATTGGTAGACGAGTTGCGAGAGCTATGGTATTATGGAGTCGATACATATGATGCTTCGAGAAGAGAGAATTTTTGTATGCGGGCCGCACTCTTATGGACTATAAATGATTTTCCAGCTTATGCCTACTTGTCTGGATGGAGCACGAAGGGAGCTTTGGCTTGTCCTTCATGCAACAAAGAGACTCCTTCTACTCGATTAAAGTATGGTCGTAAGTTTTCTTACATGGGTGCTCGTAGGTTTCTATCATCTAATCATAAATGGCGGCGGAATAAGCGTGATTTTAATGGAGAAGTAGAAAAAAGATCTGCTCCTAAAGCTCTTTCTGGAGATGATGTTTTAAACCAGTTGTCTAGTTTGGAAGACGTGACATTTGGTAAGACCCAAAAAAAACAAAAATATGAAAAAAGTAAAGGGATTCATAACTGGAGGAAGAAAAGCATTTTTTTCAAACTTCCTTACTGGAAAAATAATTTAATACGCCACAATTTAGATGTGATGCATATCGAAAAAAATGTTTGTGATAATATCATTGGGACATTATTAGATATAGAAGGAAAGGCAAAAGATAATCTGAATGCTCGTCGTGATTTGAAGGAAATGGGTATAAGGAAAGATTTGCACGCAACTCAAAAGGATGGAAAATGGTATTATCCAAGAAGATGCTATTCTTTATCACCGGATGAGAAGTCTAAAGTATGCAAGTTCTTGAAAATGGTTAAGGTTCCAGATGGTTATTCTTCCAATGTATCACGGTGGGTGAAGTTAAAGGATCGTAAAGTTTATGGAATGAAGAGTCACGATTCTCATATTCTGTTGGAACAGTTGCTTCCTCTTGCAATTCGCGGAGTCGTGCCAAACAATGTCTATGATGCTATCACCGAGTTAAGTATTTTCTTCAGAGAGTTGTGTTCAAAAACATTAAGGGTTGATGTTTTGGATCAACTTGCAGCTCAAATTCCAATAACATTATCCAAATTAGAAAAAATATTTCTACCAACATTTTTTGACGTTATGGTGCACTTGGTCATTCATCTCCCAACATACGAAGCTAAGGTTCTTTGGACTGTACAAAACAGGTGGATGTACCCAATGGAGCGGTATGTTTTTAATATTATAATTTTGATTTAATTTTATGTGACTTGTTAATTTATCGTGCTAAGCAATTTAACTGTGTGTTTATCATGTAGATTAATGGGCAAATGGAAATGTTACGTTCGTAATAGAAATCAGCCTGAAGGATCTATTGCAGAGGGGTATATTGTTGAAGAAAGTCTAATATTTTGTTCAAGATATTTACATTGTGGTGCGAAAGGATATAATCGAATGGACAAAAATTATGAAGGTGATCATGTTGAGTCATACAGTGGATTATCAATATTTGAACAAAAGGGTTGTCCGTTATTAAGAGATACATCCAAAAATCTTGAAGAGTTTGAGCGAAAACAAGCTCATCTTTATGTCTTGAGAAATTGTGAAGAAGTTCAACCATTTCTACGGTATGTTTCATTATATTATTGTGTTCACTAGTCTCCCGTCTCAAATTATTTGTCGTGTTTCTTTTTCACACGCCCCTTAAGAAAATATTAATTTTGGGATGTTTTGACTATTTTACCCTTATTTATGTCTTAAGAGGGGTAATCTCTTTTCATTGAATATTTATTCTATTTATATGCCGTCTCTCCATAACTGAGGTGTTTGTGTTTGTAATTTTCAAAAACAATTACTATTAACGGTAAAATGGAAAAAAATAATAATTTTTGTCTTGAACTTCTAAAATGACAAATAATTTGAGACAACTATTTTTAGAAATCACGACAAATAATTTGAGACGGAGGGAGTATTTGTTAGCTTTACTCAAGTCTTATGGTTATGTTTAAACAGAGAATATGAGCAGAACAATCGGGACATGAACTTCGATGATTGGTTTTCCAATCGAGTAAGTTTTTATTGTTACTTTGAATTCAATTTTTTTTTTTTGTGGTAAATACCTTTCCGGACAAAGTCCCGAGCTTAGTGCAACATATGAAACCTCAATACCCAAGGTCTTTCTACTCTTTCAGCTTATCTACTTAGTCAACTAGGATATACATCAAAGTGCTGGACATAAGTAGCTAGTTTGGCATTTAAATGAGCGATTTCCTGAATAATCCTTCTTACCATGCTTTCAATTGCTCTCTGTTGCTTCAGGAAAATCGACCAATCCTCTCTTGCCATACATAGTAAGTTGCAACTACTAGTGAGACTCAATATAGTTGACTAGCTTTGTTCCTTCCCATGTGATGCCTTTCAGCCCATTGCAGCTCTTCCCTCCATCCCCATAAACTTCTTTGGATACCCATGCCATGAATTTCTTCCAGATAGCTCCAGCTACTAAACACTCAAAGAACAGGTGCTGAATTCAATTTGTAATACTTATTTATTCATTTATTTTTTGTACAGATTGTACAAATGTGCAGAAGGGAATTCACTTGCAAGTTGTGAATTGTATTCTTTGGCTAGAGGTCCTTTAATGGAGTTCAAAGATTCAAGGGTTATGAAATAAATGGTTTCAGGTTTCACACTAAACTACTTGAGGAAAATAGGGTGAAGCAAAATAGTGGGGTTTTAGTAAGAGGAGTAGTGAATGGTCAAAATATTAATTACTATGGTGTTCTAACTGAAATAGTAGAACTTCAATACTTCAAAAGTAAGCGGGTTGTTTTGTTTAAATGTGACTGGTGGGACGTTGATCACATAGGAAGAGGAGTGAAAATAGATAAACATGGTGTTGTTAGTGTCAATACTAAGCGAAAACTAGCAACAAAATGAACCATTTGTGCTTGCATCTCAAGCGAACAAGTTTTTTATGTCAAGGATAATCTTCATCCAAATTGGTCAATTGTCTTGAATGGTCATTCTACTTATTTTTTTACAAGGCGGAACCATTGTAGGTGAAGATACTTTTCAACAAGATGCTTGTAATGATTTCTTGTGTACATTTGAGGAAGATGAAGACTTTATAAATTGGGAAGAAATGATCTTGATGTTATCGTAAGACCGATGTTGCTTTTTTAGTCATGATATTATTGACGACATCGAATCGGAGCCTGAAATCGATGATGAAGATTTGTTATTGTGAACATTTAAAAATCTTAGATGGATATGGCTTATACTAAATTGATGTTAACACGTTAACTTATTTCTTGAGGGATGATGTTTATTTCTTTGTTATATTGAGTTATTCTGATTGAATATGAGTTAATATTCAGTAATGTTGAGTTGATAATTTTGATTGGATTGAGTTGAAATGTTATTTTCTACGGGTGTATGTTGATGGATTATTCGGTTCTGGAAACTCGTCGATTTTTTTGTCAGATCAATAGACTAAAGAAATAGCCAGTCTGACATTATCTGTTTGTTGCAATTGAATGACGTTCGAGTCTTGATAATGATATTGATTTTTGGTGAGGCTAGTTATTCATGTCGTCGCGTGTTGGCATTTTGTCATTTTAACAATGTATTTTGTGCTTCCTTATGCAATGTGCGGTATATATGGTGATAATTTTTTTTCAAAATAATTTTGGTAATGACATTGATTTTTGGTGATTGTTGTAATTCATTTTGCCATGTATTGACATCTTTTCATGTAAAAAGACAATGTATTATTTTCTTCCTTGTGTAATGTGAAGGTATAATTTTTTGAAAATGGTAACAGAATGTGCATGTATTATATCTGTAACTTCTGAAGAATGGTGAATGAAAAAGCTAATAGAAACATTGAAAATTCTAAGCTACAATTGTATTTCTGCAGCCATTTAATTTAATGTGTTTATTATGATTGTATTCATACTATTTTAATGGTAACTACAAGTGTAGGAAATCAAATTATTTGATTTGGCTAAAAGATTAGTATTGCTACAACAAAGTTCAATTCGTGCTAAATAATACTAATTATTAGCTATGAAATTTTATCATAACAATACATCCCAATATGATTCGCGGTCGTCATGACAAGTAACTATATCTATTAAGCCAATTATTGCCACGAATTTTTAGTACTCGAAGTAAAAATATTTATCTTGCTATAATATTTTATTTTAAGTAATTTTTTATGGCTAAAAGGTTACTATTGCTACGATAAATTTCGACACGTGGCAAAAATTAATAATTAGCTACGAAATTTTACTATAGCAAAAATTCTATGGCTATATTGTGTAACTATTGCCACAATCTTTTATAACTTGAAGCAAATATATTTATTTAGCTACAACATTTTGTTTCAAATAATTTATTGTGGCTAAAAGGTTACTATTACTACGAAGTTTCAATCGTAGGCAAAAATTAATAATTAGCTACGAAATTTCTTTTTAGCAAAACATTCGTGGTTATATCATTTAGCTATTGCCACAAATTTTACAACATGAAGCAAAATTATTGATTTAGCTACAATATTTTGTTTCAAATAATTTATTGTGGCTAAAAAGTTACTATTGCTACAGTAATTTTTATCGCGTGGCAGAAATTTATGATTAGCTATAAGAGTTTATCGTAGCAATAAAGTTGTAGCTATTTCGGTAACTATTGCCACGATAGTTAGCAATTATAGCAAAAATGAGAAATTAGTTTTGTCAATTTGATTTTCGTGGCAAAGAAATTTTACGAATTTGTAAATAGCTACGGAATTCAAATTTTGGTGGCTATTAATAGGCAATAGCTACGCTTTTTAAATTCGTAGCTTAGATTTCGTAGCTATAGATACACTGTGTTGTATGATCATACTTATCTTCTCCACCAAAAAAAAAAAAAAAATCTAGCCAACCTCGCCGGGAGAAATGGTGGCCGGTGAACAAACTTGTCGACCAACACCCAGTAACCAAAACCACCATAGATCCAAATCGACCATCGGAATCACACCATAACCACCACTTCCGTCATAAAAAAATTGCAAACAACCACCATAAATTCAAACCTACAAAATTTGCTAAATTCTGCCCGCGGCCCTCGGAATCACACCACCACCATTGAAACCATCCAAAATTGAAGAACCACTTGTAAATTTTACAAAAGCACCCATCACCAAACCCGCCATCAAAATGTGTACTCGCCTTTGAAAATATAATACCTATAGGGTAGCTAAAATGAGGGGTTTTTTAGCGAAGAAGAAGAGAGAGAAAGCATGTGGGTGGGGGCGGGGGGTTCAAGATGGAGAACAAAAATTGGGTTTGAAGATAAAGAGGGGTGGTGAAATTTATGATGGGTTTGACGAGAAAAAATGAATTGACAAAGAAATTAAGTTGTAGAGGAGTGTGATGAGAAAAAAATGAAGTAGAAGACATGGAAAATGGGGTGTGAAGAAGAAAAGGCCTGGGGGAGGGGGAAGAAGAAAGGGACTCTGTCCGCTCGAAAAGGGGCGTGATGAAAGAAAGAGAAGTGGGGGGGGGGGAGGGAAATGAAGAACCATGAAAGAGGCGAGTGAGGGCGGGGTGGGGTGGGGTTAAAAAAAATTAAATCTTTAAATTAAAAAAAATGAAAAATTCTACTCAAAACACGCTTTTTTATTTTTATTTTGATATTTTGTGCCACATCAGCAGCTCAGGGAGTAAAATAATTCACTTTTAAGATGTTCGAGTGTGTATTAGGTCCCTGGTATAGTTTAAGTGTGACATCGACATTTTGGGTATAGTTTAGGATTGATTTGATGTATTTTGCCTTTCTAAAACTATACTAGTCAACGACCAATTTCAGTTTTTCCTCCAAACTAATCACCGGAAAAAATGGTGGAACTAATGAAGAACCTAAAATAAGATACGTTGACTCTTGTATTAGTCAATCTTGCTGGCATAATGGAGAAAGCTGTTGAGACTTGGAAGATTTAGGTGGCAGGACATTAAAACTTTTTTTCGAGGTGTCAAGGGCTCCGTTTTTTTTTCCATTTATTTTTTGTTCAGAAATTACTAATCACCTGATTAGCAAACACATAGGAGCTTCTTTGTACTTTTAAAAACTTCGGGTTAAGTTTTAAACTTTTCAAAAAGGTCCCTTTTTATTTCTCTTTCTTTCTGTCTTTCATGTTCTTCTTCTCCGAAAATAATTCCTTGACTCCCAAATTCTCTCATTTTTCATCTTCTATGTGTGTGATTGTCGTTGAAAGCTAAACTTGAAGTATATATACATTTTGGTTGCTGAAAAACATGAAGAAGGAGCTGGAAGCCATTGACGGCCATTAACAAAGCTTCAAAGCTCTAATTAAAAAATATGGGTTACGGCAAATGAGCTCCTTTTTGAGTGAGTGATACATCAAAAAAATCGGAACATCGAGGAGAATTCATATATGAAATTTGAAGCAATTTTGTTGAGATTTGACATGGTATTTGATCGATTTATTGCAGCTCTCAAGGTTGAAAAATACTGTTGTTCAAAGTTTGGATTCCCGCCAACGAGCTTTATTTCCAGTGGGTGATATCTCAAAAGAACGGGAACATATAGGGAGTTCATATTTAAAATTTGAGGCAATTTGGTTAAGATTTGACATGATTTAAGAGCAAATTACAGCAGTTGTTCGTCCAAAGGAAGAAGACGACACTGCCAGAAATAGTTTAATAGAATCTTATTCAGGTCTATGTCAGATTTTTGAGGATTCTATAGTTTCTACTAAACTTCTGCGTTGGCTATATACATATTCTAATAACTTGGAAGAATTAGTTATTATATGGATTGTAGCAACTATCAATGTATTCAAAGTTTGGATTACCGTAAATGAGTTTTATTTCGAGTGGGGATATATTAAAAGAACCGAAATGTCGAGGGGAGTTCATATATGAAATTTGAAGCAATTTGGTTAAGATTTGACATGGTTTCAGATCAAATTACAGCAGTTGTTCGTCCAAATGAAGAAGACGACATTGCCAGAAACAGTTTAGTAGAATCTTATTCAGGTCTATGTCAGATTTTTGAGCATCATATAGTTTCTACTTAACATCTGCATTGGCTATATATATATATATATATATTCTAATAACTTGGAAGAATTAGTTATTATATGGAATGTCGCAGCTATCAATGTGTTCAAATTTTGGATTACCGTAAATGAGTTTTATTTAGAGTGGGCGATATCTCAAAAGAACCGAAACATCGACGGGAGATCATACCTGAAATTTGAAGAAATTTGGTCAAGATTTGACATGGCTTCAGATCAAATTACAGCAGTTGTTCGTCCAAAGGAAGAAAACGACACTGCCAGAAACAATTATTAGAATCTTATTTAGGTCACATTTTAGCCACTAAAAACTGAAGAGAGTCACACATAGCCACTAGACCAGAATAATTTATTAGGTTATTAGAAGTGACTATGATTCTTGTAAGCAACCTACGACTTAGACGAAATTATCTTGAAAATTGATGAATTAATTCTTGAAACTTATCGTTGTTCGCATTTAAATGAATATTTAACAAAATGATAACATCGTTATTCATATAAACACTAATATCAATGAAATAATACAAATCGTTCGCTATTAATCTCAACATGTTAGCTACTAAGAACACTAAAAGAGTCACACATAGCCACTAGACCAGAATATTTTATCAAATAATTAGAAGTGACTACCCTAAGCAACCTACAGTTTAGACGAAATTATCTTGGAAATTGATGAATTAATTCTTGAAACTTATCGTTGTTGGCATTTAAATGAATATTTAACAAAATGATAACATCATTATTGATATAAATACTAATATCAATGCAATAATACAAGTTGTTCGCTATTAATATAAACATTATAAGTTGGTCACAAAATTATTTCACCTATTACAATAAAGACAAGAACATTTCCATTGACACATGTAATTATGTCATCAATTTTAATATAGATCATAGGTAGTATAGTAACCATTTGCAACATGGCTAAAAAAAATATGTGATGCTCACATATAGTTATGTCACCAATTCCAAGTTGTTACATATAGCTAGGATTATCATAATTTTTTCTTCAACACATTATTAACATTACTCATTCATTATCATTATTTTAGATTATTATAGTGTTGTTTCACTAATTGCATGGTGATAACATATTGTTTAGCTACAAATATAAGTTTTATAATCTAAAATTAGTTCACTTCTTATTAAAAAAAAAAAGCTTTTTTGGTTACAAAAGATGAAATAATACCAGTTGTTTGCTATTACTCTAAACATTACAAGTTGGTCGCATAATCATTTCACCCATTGCAATAAAGACAAGAACATTTCACATTGATCACATGTAATTATGTCATCAATGCCAATATAGATCATATGTAGTATAATAACCATTTGCAATATGGCTAAAAAAAATATGTGATGCTCACATATAGTTATGTCACCAATTCCAAGTTATTACATATAGTTATGATCATCATAACTTTTTCCTCAACACATTATTAAAATTACACATTAATTATCATTATTTTAGATTATTATAGTGTTGTTTACTAATTTCATGGTGAACATATTTTTTAGTTACAAATATAAGTTTTATAATTTAAAATTAGTTCACTTCTTATTAAAAAAAATCTTTTTTAGTTATAAAAGCAAGTGTTAGGTTGTAAATTCTAATAACATGTAACTGACTTATTAGAAGAGTATGCAAGTGTGATAACATAGCTCTTTTGAGTACCCCATTCTCCTATCCCAAAGTACCTCATTAATTAATTTCAACTATAGCCAATCTCTAATTCATGAGAAGGCCAAATTTATTACTAGGATTTGATGGGTAATGGCCTCTTTGTGGTAAAGACATGAGGCAGACTAAGCGTTACAAGACATTCATGAAGGCATAGTCAGTAGTGAATGTATTTCTGTTGTTGGTCTATTTCATAAACGTTGTCTCGTCTATTAGAATCGTTATAAATCTGAAATGTTCATCTTCAACCTCAAGCTCAAGCTCAAATCTGATATTGTACGCAAAACTCCCTTAAATTTGAGATTTAGACTCCTCAAAAGATCCCCAACAAAATTCAATAGCACCCACTTGAAATAAATCACTCCTTCATAAAACCTATTTTTCAAGTTTGAAGCTCAAGCTTCAACAATGGCTATCCTCAAGCCCAAATCTGAAATTTAATCCAAAACCACCTTAAATCTTCTCTAAACTCTCTAAAATTTGAGATTTAAATTCATCAAAGATCTCCAACAAAATCCAATAACACCCACTTGAAATGGATCACTCCTTCGAAAACTCATTTTTTCAAGCTTGAAGTTCAAGCTCCAACAATAGCTGCCAATGGAGTATATTTCAGATGCTAGAGTAAAAAAATGTGGGAATGGGAATGAATTGAGAGAGAGGAATATAATTTTATATTTTTTTATAAGGTAAAAAATATATTTTTATATTTTATTTTGGTTTATTTTATTATATCTTACTTAGGATCAAAAGGGTATTTTTTAAAACTTGGGGGCTGGTTTGAAAGCTTGGAATATTTTTTATTTTATTATTTTCGTTATAAAATAATAAAACAAGAACAAGAATATTTGTAGAGAAGAAAGCTGACTTCTTTATTTCTCTTGAAGGGATTGTTTTACAATGAAGGAGAACCTTTATATTTATAGGGAAAAAGTGACTTGATCCCAAATTCACTAACCCTAATATTCCTTCTAAAGATAGACATTCACAATAATAAATAATATTTATAACACTCCCCCTTGGATGTCTATTTGATAGATAATGTGCCTCGTTAAAACCTTACTAGAAAAAACTAGTGGGAAAATTTCCAGTGAAGGAAAAAGAGTACACATTTCTAATAATATGCCATTTGGTTACCTTCATTAAAAACCTTACACAGGAAAAAAAACCCGATTAACAAAAATCTTGAAAGGGTAAAATAGTACAACGCGTATTAACTCCCCACGATGAGAACTTCAATCCAAAATCTTGAATCTTCACATCTCAATCATGTGCACCATCTTCTCGAAAGTTGCAGTTGGTAGAGACTTGGTAAATAAATCAGTCATATTATCGCTCGAGCAAATCTCTTGCACGTTGATATTACCATTCTTCTGGAGCTCGTGTGTGAAGAACAACTTTGGCGAAATATACTTTGTCCTTTTATGAATCCACTCTTTAGTTGGTCTATGTTTGCTGCTGCATCTTCAGTCTTTGAATAGAGTTGCATCGGTATATAATATTATTGAAATCACTCCAAGTGTATTCCTGACTTACTTTATAAACATATGTTATCTTTATATGGTTTGACTGTTATGTAGAACAATATCGTATGACTATAATCCCTCATAGTCATAGCAAAATATGTAAATGCACCAATTGCATAAAGATATGGCACTCCAGGATCAAAGAATTCTGCAAATTTCTCATTTCAACAGATAATATAGTGCTTTTGAGAACTCTTCAAGAGATTCAATAATAATCAAGTCATCAACTTGCACCAACAATATGACATATTTTGATTTTCACAAAGACGTAAGGATAAATAGACGCTTAGTCAATGAATATTCATTAAGGTGATAAAATCGCGTTCATCTTGCTTAACTTGATTCATATAAGAATTATGAACAAATTTCTACAACTTGTAGATGCTTCGGGCATTTAAAATTCTTCAGGAATTTTCAAATAATTTTGTCAAGTAATTCATATAGGTTTTGACAACATCTATTTCTATTTAAATATGTGACATCTTCTAGTGTCTGGACAGCAGGTCCAATAAGTTTTACGCTTACCAAGATGCGTCATTTCACTTGATAACAATATTTACGTTAGCATGCTTTAATAGACATAGAATTTAGATCCTCACAATCTTTTACAATATTTCGCTATATTGTACTAAAGATAAACGTCGACGATATATCATTTGTATCGGTTCGCAATGTGACATAACTTATTGAGATCTCATCACTTCTATTATTTTTAGGCACCTAAACCTCTCATGTGATGTTTCATGAAGTGTTATGTCGTAGGTTCTTCAAGAGCACATTGCCTCCTTATAATGATCATTGATCATTTGCTCCTCTTTCTTTTCAATGATTATTGTGTTTGGAACCGATTGATCTAGCATGCTTCATGCATGTTGTAGACTTTGTCCTTCAGGGACATTTATATTAATAGGAGCATTTTGCAGCTGAAATATGAAATTAGTTTTGGTTCAGCAAATGCTTCTAGCATTTGACTTGAATTATCTCTTGAATGAGGATCATACTAATGATAATTCATAACATATTTCTCAGCTGCTTATTCTCTTCCCCTTATGTCAGAAAAAGTAACACATATTCCATCTTCTTTGGGGGAATCCATCTTTGTGCATCATGGTAGATTACTTAATCATATACCACACATAAAAAACTGTTAGATGGAAATATCTGGTTCCTAACCCTGAACCACTTGTGAGGGGAGAATTTATCATAATTTATTGATGCGGCATACAAGTGATGTTGTATACAATATATCATATCTCAAACCAGCAGATGAAACTTTGTTCTCATAAGCAACGGTTTAGCTATTTATTGGAGGCATTTAACGCCAAACATGCTTGGATATAAACCAGCATTATCAAGATGGATTGTCTTGATTACATAATCTGAAAATTGTGCTCTTAACTCCATTATTTTGAGCAAGTAATTTTGTAAATGTCAAACTGCAGGTTGACAATAAATGCACATGTGATCATCTCATTGATGCATCTATTTGATATCACATAATAGGTGAATGGGCCCATATTCACCTTTTATATTTTTTCAGAATTTAGGGAATTCAATCCCAATATTAGCTAGTATAATCAACTTGTAATGAGAACAAGCAACACAAATAAATTCTTGAAGAATCTTCTAGTTCTTCAATATATGTCGAATACTCAATTTGCACATCATATTTGATTCGGGATGGCCAAATTTCTCATGCCAACTGATAAAATTATCTATAATAGTAAACTTCAGATTTACCATGCCATGTGCTATTTGTTTTAGTAAACTTCTGATTTACTACGACATGAATTCTTTTTTGCATCAATAAACTTCTAGTTACCGTGACACGTGATTTCATAATGCTTATATTTGTGTAGTACAATTTGAAGAATAAAGAGGGTAATCTTTCACATACATATTTCTTACCTACTATGAGTTTGAAGATATTTGATCCTCTCATCATTTATAGCTTCAATATAACAGCCATTTCCTTTAGCAAACTTCGGGTTTACTACAACTTGTGTTTCGATCATAACAACTTCGTATATCATAATCTAGAACGAATGACATAATAGTGTGTAAGCTCTTCAGGAGCCTTTAATTTATTCTTCATAATCACATATTGTTTGAACAGTACTAGTGCCATGATCTTCTAGATAAATAGTTAGCTCTTCTAGAACCCTTGATCATTAATTTTGTACTACTAAACATTGCTTAGATACTGTTGGTATCATAAAATAAATTTTACTTAGACACTGCTGGTGTCATGAAAAAAATAGTAATTAAATGGACATGTAAAGACAATAGTGAAGTTCCACATTTGCTACTTCGGGAGCAGATTTCTGAGTTTGCTACTTTGGGAGCAGATTTCTAAATTTGCTACTTCGGGAGCAGATTTCTGAGCTTACTACTTCGGAAATAAATCATACAATATTTAGAATATTATTTCTCAAGGCGTGGTATCTTCACGATCAAGTACATGTTCTTATTATAGGCTTTATTGAATATTGTTCACATTCACTTCAGGGAATTGAAACTGTATTTATAAGTTGTTGCATTCACTTCTGGGAATGAAACAAATCATATGGACGTGCCTCGACCACATCAAATTATAATTATTCATAACCTCTTTTAAGATATTGCTACTTCAGGAGCAAATCGAGTGATCATATAATTTGGAGAATTTTTCTCTAACATATCATCCGTTGTAAATACAACAAGCCTATAAAAATATTACCACTTCTAGTGGTTAATTATAAGCATAATTTAATCTTAAATAGACTATGACTGCATCACCACTTCGGGTGGTTATAAACGTAAATCTTAGTGAGCCTCCAAAATGAATTGAAAACAAAAAATAATCATTAATTTAATTTAATAAGATACTAAAAGGGTAAACAAATGTGAATCTCTTATAATATACCGCATCACTACTTCAACAGCTGTGCTTAGCAAGATCATTTTGGAGTATCACTTAACAATCATATGGTCTAGTAACTGCCATAAATATGCTCATTATGATTCAACATATTTAATTACCTGGATATAATAGTCTGTTTGTCTATGGTCCATCGCAAAATTTAATTTCACGTTTTTGACCAATGTGGACAGCTAAAATAGCATGGGAACATATTACCTTTAACATCCTAGATTTAGCTTTAATTAGCTTTTGGAGACTTACTCTCAACCTCTTCCTCTCGTTCCGGTTGTCTTTCCACCGGAACAATTGTGCACCAAAGCACGTTGCTTCTTCAGAAGAAGAAAATCAATTCTACTTTAATAAAATTAGAGACTCATGCTGATAGCGTGTTATAAAATAATAAAACAAGAACAAGAATATTTGTACAGAAGAGAGGTGACTTCCTTATTTCCCATGAAGGGATTGATTTACAATGAAGTAGAACCTCTATATTTATAAGGAAAAAGTGACTTGATCCCAAAGTTACTAACCCTAATATTTCTCCTAAAGATAGACATCCACAATAATAAATAATATTTATAACAATTTAATTATTTTTATTTTTTAAATTCTTGGACAAAAATGAATTTTTTGTCATGCTCTCTTTATATCATGGATATGCGAAAGTATGTCATGCAATTATCATAAATAACATACGGATTCCAATCAATTCATATAAGGACAGCCATCACAATACAAGTATCACATGAATCTGTTCCTTCCAACCAATCTCCCATAATACATAGCAACCACCAATTCATATAAGAGAAGCTAAGCATAAACCTAGGGATTCTACAGGCCACGAGCCCAAAAACACAAGTCACGTAATAGTACCAACCTAAGAATTCCATTCCAAACTTCATACCCGAAGGTTCACATGATGTCTCCAACAATTCCTAACCGGAGTCTAACAAAAAAGGTAAGCCATAACCTACCTAGATTGCTGAACAAGAATCCCAAATGAATCACGCGAGCGCCTTGCCCTTCTTCAATGCCTTCAAATACTCAAGATCTATTTATAACATAATCTGGATTAGAAATCATGAAGAACGATACCCATATTTCGAGGCTTTCAATTCGGTCAACTTAAGCCTATGGGATTTGGGGAAACGGGACCACAAGGGAAAAACGGAAAATTCGAAAGTGAAACATGCAATTCAAGTCTAAGTGATCAAACCCACTAATCAATTCCTAAAACAACTCGATATTAAGCTAAATTCATATTTAAAGAGAAACCCCCAATTTTGGGTATGAACCCTAACTCTCAATTTCATAAATTGGTTACTAATAATGAAGGAATTCAAGTCTAAGTGCTCAAATCCATTAATCAATTCCTAAAACAACTCAATATTAAGCTAAATTCGTATAAAGAGAAACCCCCAACTTTGACTATGAACCCTAACTCTAAATTTCATAAATTGGTTACTAATAATGAAGGAATCATGTATATATATATAGCTATTACCCATCAATCCCATACTAATATAAGCTTATTCCGTCAACAAATCAAGGTTTGGTAATCAAAAGTTCATTCAAGAAAGAAACCTCAAGAACCCTCTTTAATCCTTATGTTATTTGAAGACTTTAGCATGAATTAAGGGGTTTCTAAGGTGGATTATAAATCATAAATGAAGAATATGGTTAGATGAACTTACCCCAATGACGAATTGTCTCAAATCTCTTGTTCTGCTTCCAAAATAGCTCTAGAACCGAGAGTAATGAATGAGGAGTGATAGGATTTTAAAAAGAATTTAAGGCATTTAAGTCCCTGTCGACCGCTACAGCGGTCTACAGTCCGCTACTGCGGAACCTCTTCCGTGGTGACATGACCGCTACGGCGGTCACTCACAATTACTCTACACCGCTATAGCGGCAGGGCCATCTCCATAGCGATACCACTTTCGCGGTCCTGGTGTCGCCATGGTGGTACACCAGACACCAGATTTTCACACAACTCCACAAGTCTCAACCCGAAATCCGACTATCACCCGAGGCCCCACAGATACAAAACAAACATGCAAACACACATAAAAACGCGCTACGAACTCACCTGTGGCCTCGGATTTCCTAACGGGGGTCTTGTTGACCAAGTCAACCCCCAATACCCCAAAACTAACTTTCCAACCCAAGTCCCAAAACGCACTCCAATGCATTGGGAAGCGAACCGAACATACCCATAAGTCACAAATGATCATCCGGACCTCTCAAAATTGAAGGATTTTCGAAAAAGGTCCTTTTACCCAAACGTCAACTTTGAGTCAAACATTTTTCGCTTTAAGACTTATTATCACAAAAACCAATCTAATATTCATCCGATGACCTCGGAAATCGTACCATCAGTCCCCGCAAGTTTAATATAAGCTAAAGAAGCTCGAAAAAGGATCAACAAGTTCAAAAGTACCGTAACGACCAAACAGGTCGTTACAATATCTTTCTGCTCGTTACAACAAAAGGATAAAAAAAGTATATGTCATAAAGTTAAAAGTTAAATACTTTTAGCTCCACAAGGAATATCAAATTTAACCCCCCCCCACCCCCACCCCGCCCCCAAAAAGTAAGAGATAATGATAAAAAAAAAAAACACCTGAATCATTAGTTGTTCCCTTTTTGTACTTGAACTATCACTATCGACATATTAAAACACATTTCAACTATCAGTTATTCCCTTTTCTTACTCAACTATCACTGTCTATGTAAAACCACATCTCAACTATCAGTTGTTCCTTTTCCTACCTGAAAAATCAAAACCTTATAAGGTAGGAAAAAAACAGCTAACTTGTCACTTTTTGTCTAAGGGTAGAATTGGAAAAAACTAGTCAATTTGTGTCTTGGTTTCCTAAGGTGACACTTATTATGGGATAAATTTTTTTGGCTAAGGTGACACTTATTATGGGACGGAGGGAGTAACTTTTTCGCGAGTTTCACACCCCAATTATTAGTTGTTCTCTTTTTGTACCTGAACTATCATCAACCATATATTAAAACACATTTCAACTATCAGTTATTCCCTTTTTCTAACTCAAGTATCACTATCTATATTAAAACAAAACTCTCAACTATCAGTTGTTCCTTTTCCCACCTGAAAAACCAAAACCTTATAAGGTAGGAAAAAAACAGCTAATAGTTGAAGTGTGTCTTAATATATAGATGGTGATAGTTCAGGTAAGGAAAACAGGAAAGCCGATAGTTGTGATGTGAAATTTTCGAGAATGTGACAGTTGAAGGTTTCATTAACTCAAAATTTAATCTTATCCATTGTGTCAACGAGTCCGGCGCCTAAATGACATCTTTTTTAAACAAAATTCCTAAAGGGGTTGGGGGTTACTCGATAAACCAAAACATATTTCTCGTATAGCTCTCCACGAGTTATATATTAATAGTTTTAAAAAAAAAATTACTTTGCAAATCGTGGACCACTCCACGTTTTATGATTTCAACTCTTTTTTTAAAAATAAAAAATAAAATTCAAGTTGCTTTTATATTGTGTCTCTGTGCACGTTGAGCTAAATGATTCAAGTGAATAAAGATCACAATCAGCACTTCTCCTTAGCCATCACCCTCGAAAGTGGGCTTGATTTCTTATTGTATTGTAAGCTATCAGTTGAATTCCTTTGCATACTCTTGAGCAGGGGCGGACCCACGTGGTGCCAAGTGGATTCAGTTGGACCCACTTCGTTCAGAAAAATACTGTTTATATAAGGAAAATATTATTAGATTCAGATATATTAAAGCACACTTGAATCCACTTGATGGAAGGCTTGGCATGGAGTGATGGTCAAGTGGGTTCAAATCCACAATGTGATGCAAGATCGATCCTGTCTAATAGCGTTGCAGTCGCTGCTTTTTTGTTGTTTTTGGGTCAGTGCTTAGTTAGGCCAATTGGTTTATTACTCCATCTTTCTTTATTCTATTACAACTTTTATATTTTGTTTCTTACTCCATCTTTCTTTATTCTATTATGACTTTTATATTTTGTTTCTTACTCAAATTCAATAAAAATTATGAAATCTATTTTAGTTCAAACAAAACTTAAACTTTTTATAAAGTGAATTTTGGTAATATCTTTCATAGTTTTTTTGAAACCAAGGAATAACAAGGTGCAACTATATTTGTTGAAACTATATATAGTTTGTAGGTTTATTTTAATTGGGTCAATTAATTTATATTATTTTTGTTTACTTTACAACTTTTTAGTATTGTCTTTGTTCGTAAATAACAATGATAATTATAAATTATTTTTTAATTACATAGAGCTAATAATTTCTTAAATTCTTGTTGAAGTAAATTTTTAAAAAGAGGTAGATGTTTTTTTTTTTATAATAAATGTAAATATTTTTTGTGATTCTTTAAAACCAATTTCTCAAATTTGTTAAATAAAAAAGACGTGGAGTTTAAAACAACTCTATTTTAAAGTTACATTATTAACCAAAAAGGACAAATTAAAGAGCAATGGTCAAATTTAGCTTGTTATCAAAACCCCCCCGCTATACCGAAAAGTTTTTCATATATTATTACACACTCTATTTTTTTGCTCTCGACCGTAGAAAAATCCTTATTTTTTTTTTTTTTTTTTTTAATACCAATATATTTTTTTAACCCCCACCCCTCCCCCACCGTCCCTTTCTTCTTCATTTCCCCCCCTCCCCCCCACCCTCTTTCTTCTTCACTTCCCCACCCCCCCCCACCCGTTTTTCATTAATCTTCATAAAGATGAAGAGGAAGAAGAATGTAACCATGTTTTGAAGAGAAGAAGAAATCAATTACGTATTTTGCCAATATCTAAAAGGTAACATAAATTGTCGGATCAAAACCAAAAAGTGAAGAATATTGCTTTTACAAAATTTGAAAATCTTTGTTCAAATCAATTAGACAAACTAGGATACATTATTTTGTCTTTTGAATAAAAAGCTTCTTTTTGTTCTCTTTTTTTTTTTTTTTTGGCTTGTTTTCATATACTTGCAAAAAAAAATTGAAATTGGATATTTTGTTTAGGTGCTAGCATTGGTTGTGGATTTGGGGTAGGATGGGGTTTTGAGGTTTGCTTCTTTCTTTTTTGAACTTTCCATTTTGGTGGACAATTAAGTGGATTTCGTTCCAACCAAAGGCTTTTGCATTTGAGGAAAAATGTGAAAAAGAAAGGGAGGGATAAAGAAGAAAGGGAGGGTGAGGGAGGAAAAAAAAAATATAAAATTGAAAATTAGTGATTTTTGACGCGCGGACGGTGGACCGACGGCTGATGGGGGAGAGAGTGTGTACACTCTCCCCTAGTACAAGAATTAATATTATATGAGGAAGAAAAATATCACTTTTTCATATATTAAAGTGTGAATAATTCGAATTCGTCTGCTTAACCTTTGCCTATTATTATCTATTATAGACTCCGTAGGAATTCCTCTGCTTAACCTTTGCCTTAATAGACTCCGTAGGATTCATGGTTTCTTGCTATGTCCCTCTTCTGGAGGAATCTGATTCGATCCAAGAGTTTCAGAAGGTGGAAATCATTTAGCAACTTGAATTAAAAGCATAAAAATAAAAAAAAGAGTTGAAATCATAATATTATATATTTTTTTTTTTAAAATGAAATAGCAAAACGTGAAGAGGTCACATTAGCAAGGTAATATATTTTTTTTAATGTTAATATGTAATTCGTGGAGAGCTACACGATAAACAAGGTAACTTTAGGCGCCGACCCCTTTTGAATTTTTTTTGTTGAAAAAAGTACCATTTAGGCAGGGGTCCTACATATCCATTTCATAAGTTTTCACGTGGAGTTCCAAAACTGCACACCTTGTTGGTTTCTAAAACTGGTCAACAAAACAACCTCAACAAACCATCATCATCCTTTGACAAAATTTCTCCAAACTCACCGGAAAAAATGGTGGAACTAATGAAGAACATAAGATCAGATACATTGACTCTTGTATTAGTCAACTTTGCTGGTATAATGGAGAAAGCTGATGAGACTTTGTTACCTGGTGTTTATAAAGAAGTTGGAGAGGATTTGCATACTGATCCAACTGGTCTTGGTTCACTTACTCTATTCAGATCAATAGTTCAATGCCTTTGTTATCCATTAGCTGCTTATCTTTCTGCTCGTCACAACAGAGCTCATGTTATAGCTCTTGGTGCTTTTCTTTGGTCTGCTGCTACTTTTCTTGTTGCTGTCTCTTCTAACTTTACTGAGGTTCTTGCTTCAATCCCTACTTATATGGTGCTCTTGATAATTTAAGAAATTAGTGTTGTTTTTTGGGATATGACCCTTGATAGGAGGGTGTCGAGGTCGAGAATTAGGTTAGAAGGGTAGTGGGTAATCGGGCGCATATCTTTTCATTTCCCGGAGTTTTAGTATTATTCTTGTATTTTCTTAATTTTAGATTCCTAGTACTATATGTTGTTCTTTAGCCTCGGTTATCTTATTATCTTGCTATTAATTTTGCTAGCCGGGGTCTTCCGGAAACAGTCTTTCTATCTTACCTTCTCAAGAATAAGCATGTCACACACACTACCTCCCTGGACCCCACTTGTGAGATTACGCTGGGTATGTTGTTTTTGGGGTTTTTTGTGTTAAAGATTGATTCAAGAAGTGATTTTTAAGAGGCTTGAAAATGGGGAATTCAAGAAACAAGGTGGGCCTTTTGCAGAGTGGTATGGTTGGAAAGTAGAAATCTGATGGAATTGAACTTAACTTTTGGAGAATTGCAGAAACAGAATCAATTTTCTATAGAAATAGAAGTTCGATGCAAGAGGTTTCCATTTTTTTTTTTTGGCCGGGCAAGGGCCCGGGGAGGAGGGGGGGGGGGTTGGAGGATGTGAGAGGGGTGTGAGTGAAGCTATTGTTTTGGGGTTTTCTTTTGTGTAAAAGATTTACTCAAGAAGTGATTTTTGGGGGGTGTGAGTGAAGCTATTGTTTGGGGTTTTCTTTTGTGTAAAAAATTTACTCAAGAAGTGATTTTTTGGGGTTGGAGTGCGGGGGGGTGGGTGGAGGATGTGAGAGGGGTGTGAGTGAAGCTATTGTTTTGGGGTTTTCTTTTGTGTAAAAGATTTACTCAAGAAGTGATTTTTTGGGTTTTGGGGGGGGGGGGGGGGGGGAAGGGGGATGTGAAAGGGGTGTGAGTGAAGCTATTGTTTGGGGTTTTCTTTTGTGTAAAAAATTTACTCAAGAAGTGATTTTTTGGGGTGGGGGGGATGTGAGAGGTGTGTAAATGATTTTATGCTTGGGGTGTGTGATAACTTGATATTAATTGGATGATAGAAGCTTTGGTTTGTATTAATCTATTTGTCTTGTTTCTAAATGTTGTCTAGTGACAACAAGACTGGTGAATTCAAGAGGTGATTTTTGACAGACCTGGAAAAGGGGACTTCAAAAGATTAGGTGTTTTTTTTTTTTTTGGCAGACTGCTGTAGTTGGAAAGTAGAAATCTGATTTGATTGAGCTAAAATTGTGGTAATTGTAGAAATGGACTCTTATTTCCTTTAGGAAGGGAAGGTTTGATACAAGAGGGAGTTTGCCGGGTGGTTGGGGGGGGGGGGGGTGTAAGGGATTTTATTGCTTTCCTTATTAATGGGTTTAGGAATTCTTTTTTTCTGATGAGTAGCCTTTAGGAATTTATCCTTGTGAGGTACTATCTAAAATGCTATCAAGTTATATATAAGCAGTTATTGTTTGTTTTGGTCAAGTATCTGTTCTTTTGTCTCTCTCAATCTTCTTGTTTGTTTGGTCCTGTAGTGGATTGTGGAAAATAAGTTAGCTTAGACTCTTGAGACATAACTATTTCAGTGAGTCCTCGAGTTTCTTGTTGCTTTCCTCTCTTCATATGATGTATGCGCACATTGACATAGTAGAGGGACAATCAGATTTGATTCATTTTTTTGTAAGGTAAATTATATTTGATGAAACCAACAGAAATCTGGGAATGATCATCCAAAAGGAACAGATTTAATTCATTGAAGATGATTATCACTTTCTTATTCTTCAGATGTATACTATCCACCTTTTGAACAGGAAAGTATTACTTATCTTTATTGAATTTGAACTGTATGGTTACACTCTAGCAATCTCATGTTTTTCGACAGATAGCAATATCTAGAGGATTGAATGGAATAGGACTTGCAATAGTCACACCAGCGATCCAATCTCTAGTTGCTGACTCAACGAATGATAGTAACCGGGGTACAGCTTTTGGATGGCTACAACTAACATCAAATTTTGGCTCCACCCTTGGAGGGCTTATATCTGTGCTGCTAGCTGAAACATCATTCATGGGGATCCCTGGCTGGAGAATATCCTTCCATCTGGTTGGTTTGATTAGTGTTGCTGTTGGAATTTCGGTCCGTCTCTTTGCCAGCGATCCCCGCTTTCTTGACAGTGATGGCAATGCAAAAGATCAACCTCCACCACAGCCATTTCAAGAAGAAGTGAGACAACTGCTAAAAGAAGCAAAAGAAGTTATCAAAGTACCTTCCTTTCAGTTACTTATTGCACAAGGGGTTTCTGGGTCATTCCCGTGGTCGGCATTGTCATTCGCCCCTATGTGGTTGGAGCTTATTGGCTTCTCTCACAATGCAACAGCCTTCCTTTGGACTTCGTTTAATGTTGCTCAGTCATTTGGTGCATTGTTTGGAGGTACAATGGGCGATGTCCTAGCCAAGCATTTACCTAATTCTGGTAGAATTATTCTAGCTCAGATAAGCTCTGGCTCGGCGGTTCCTTTAGCTGCAATTCTGCTGCTGCTATTGCCTTATGATCCTTCAACAATTGTGATGCATGGTTTAGTTTTATTCATCATGGGATTATGCATATCATGGAATGCTCCAGCAACTAACAAGTATGTCTCATTGGATCCACTGTATCATTTGTTAGAATACTTAGCAGATTGTCCTGTTCCCTTTTCCATGCGGGTGGGGTGGGGTGTAGTGGAGTAGGAAGATCTAGCTACTGTCTGAAGGTTGAAACTAAAAAATAGTACAGTGCTAAAATAGTATCTTATCAAATTATGAACTGATTTCACATAATCATGTGATTTCGTGACATGCTCTTGAGCTGAATTAAATCGGAGATTTGCTTTGCATGACCTTTGTGAAGCTGTGACTCCAAATTCTGAACTAGTTGACAGACATAAGCTGACTCTTGCTGGTTTTTGTGATGCATATTTTACAGAGTTATGGTGGTTTAATCAATAACTCTATTTCACTGCCATATCTCAAGCGACACACTGATTCAAATATGTGTGAGATTTTGTATCCGGAAGAAAAGAAAAAAAAAATTCCTTCTGTTGATCTTCGTTTAAGTGGAGATGGTGACTCTGAGTGTTATACTAGTCGTATTGGGGGAATGACCTGAAGTGAAACTTAAAGATTGAGTGATTTCCTAAATCTAGCAGATGTGGATCTCCAGGCCTGGGAAAATTACAGTTTTAGTTTTGATTTGGATAAAGTCTAAAACTTTTTTTTTCTTCGTAATATTGATTTATTTTGTTTTAAGGGACTAGTCAGTTCTGATTTTACAAGTTTTTAGCTAAACTTTTGGTTACATTTGGCATTATGACATTTTAGCCTGATATGGACTAAGTTAAACCAGTTAAAACCTAATATTAAACAACATGAATAATTAATACTACAGAGTACATTTGAATCATCTGTAACTAAAGCAGAAAGAAGCAGGAGACAGAATTTAATTGATTATTTGAGCTCCAAACCAAAAGCTTCATCTCAAAAAATTTACCTAGAAGCTTACACATAAATAACTTTCATGCTGTAATCTTTATATGGTCCCATGCTGATTTGCTATTTTCACTTCTTTGTTTTAAGTCATCTCCAATGCTATCATATATCCGTAATTTAAACTCATACCGAGTATGTAATTGATCTCAGAACCCTCAAGAGATCAATCTAGCTTCTTTTAAGTTTTGCTCTCCTGCATGACTTTGTTTATTCATCTATTTCGTCAAACCATTACCACTTCTTTTTCTTTTGTGCCCTTCTCAAAATTCCACATTCTGTCTTTGCGTTCTGGTTAAGTTCTCTCGTATAGACAATTTAGACACATGTATGCGCACTGGAGGTGCCAAGGAGCACTTGTAGGTGCATTCACAATACTCTTATATGGCTAACAGCAAACATGACTCTGCGCTTATGCTTTTTATCTTTGACATCTTAGTTGGTCTTTCTTGATTTACTTCATTACTATCTGTTGTCAAATTTTACCTGAAAGATTCACTAAAAGTACTCATCCTTGATATGTATGCAGTCCAATATTTGCAGAGATAGTTCCAGAGAGAGCTCGAACTAGCATTTATGCTCTAGATCGTTCTTTTGAGTCCGTAATATCATCATTTGCTCCTCCACTGGTTGGGATTTTGGCGCAACATGTTTTTGGTTTTAAACCAGTTCCAAAGGGATCAACGGGCTCAGAGGAAATTGCAACAGATAGACAGAATGCTGCTTCACTTGCCAAGGCGCTGTACACTGCAATAGGCATTCCAATTGCTATTTGTTGCTTCTTCTACTCCTTCCTCTATTGCACTTATCCACGAGACAGGGATCGTGCTAGGTTGCAACAGACTGAACAAACAGGTAGTTCTCCATCTGAAGAACAACAAGCCTTACTTGACGATGAGCAAAGACTTCTTTCAGTTAGTTGAATCTTGTGACAAGATTTCAAACATATATTTATATATATCTATGTACAAAGAATTCACTGGGTATGTTGTTGTTATGTACAAAGAATATAACATGCACAAACTCTCCGGTAATCTAGTATTACGACAGACAATTTAAATGTTGAATTGGCAACAAAAAATTGAATTCTTTTAATCATACATGTGATACAGTTTTGTGAACTGTATATGCTTATGAATTTCAAATGGAAATTACAAGAGATTCTGTTAATTATGTAATCTGGTAGCTTGTGTACAATTCTAGTTGACTTATCTTTCTGTGTAATTTTATCTTAAGCTTGTTTTGATACCGGCATAAGCTTGTGCAGTATTTATTTTCAGTATTTATTTTTATAACCATCTGGTATGCTTTACCTATTTGCCCGACTAATCCAGCTGCTCGCCTTACGTAAGGGGGGAAGCTCTCCTTATTAGGGGTTTCTTCATTTATGGGGCTCGTTACTCACAACATTTTGATCTGAGCTACTCCAACCAAATGAACGATTGAGCCAAGAGGGATTCCTTTATTAGTTTATATAACTAATATTTTATGGTTCATTATGTCCACAAAATTAAAGTTAAGATTTGATCAGTCAACAGAGATCAAAACATTGTTCTTCTTAGAAATGCAGGTACACAAACCAAAAACTTTGGCTAAACTCTGGATTAAGACAGACATTTCATGCTAACTACCCCACTATAGCTATTTGAATAATAAAAACTAAGAGAAGTTACACTGTCAAACAGGAGACACAGTTTATATATACTGATGAGCACTAATACAATTACAGCACACATCTCCTGAAATATCACTCGGCAATCCCAGGTCAAGAAGCAATTTAACCTCTCTTCGTCTCAAATTATAAGAAACGACTCTGCCAAAAACGGCTGCCAGTACTACAGTGTCCTCTTCCCTGTCTCCTTTGACAATAGCAATTACAGAAAACTTGCACTCTGTTACATCATATCGTCGGTCTTGCTCTGTCCCTTCTTCCTTCGTAATTGCATGAACCACGTCTTTCAAAAGATGATAAGCAGTAACGATATACTTTTGTCGAGTCCACTTAAAAGTCACCTGATCCAGCTCATGCAAACTTCACTTCAGGTATTTATCTATAGCACAATAGATAGTGCCATCCCATTACCGAAGGCAACCAATTTGCCACGAATATACATGAACCCTTTTAATAAATGGCAATGTTATTAGCATCACCTTCCCCTCGTTAATGTCGAAACGGATGTATTGTTCATGGCAAATCCCGTTTGAGAAGATCCCCGCTGACATATCTTCACGCATCCTCACTTCAAAACAAGTGTTGGCTTTCCAAGTACCCATCTCAGATAAATACATAAAGATCTGGAAATAGTACTTTCTTCCGGTTGATTCAGGTGATTCTTTCTTAAATCTCTTGAAACAAAAAATTCTATAACTAGGTGATCGCAAAGGATCGAAAGCAAGAGTAAATGGATTAGTCCATTGATATTCAGCATCCACCTTAGCGGATGGTAGAATCTTGAGTTTTCCAGTTGTGGGATTGCTAACACAAAAGCATCCACCACTTAAACGGCAGAGTAAGAGGCCGTTACATGATTGTAAAATTCTGAAATTTTTACCAAGAAACGAAAGAGAAGGCAGAGAAGGTTCCCTTCCTCTTTTTGGGTAAGAAAATATTACTGACTTGATTATTAAATGAGTTAGAAATGAAGAAGCCTGAAGGGGTAAGAAAACTTGGATCTTTTTTAATACTACTGCATATAGTATGAGCATGACGAAAGTAAGGATCTGAGATCAACGAAAACCAAGTTTTGCATATACGTTTCAATGTGAGTAGAGACTTCACAGAGAAATAGAGAAGAATTATGTGTGCAATGCTTTCATTGCTGCGATTGATCTGTGTAGACAGGTTATCGGATGAAACCTCTTCTCCTCTTCATCACTCTGTTTTGTTTCTTTTTCAAGGAAGAAGGCAGAATGAGTACTGTATAGACTTCAGTTTTATTTATATAAGAGGTCAATTTGACGACATTATATACCTTACCATGTAATGAGATGTTCGAATCTAATTACCTGTATCCGGATAATATCAATTTTGGTATCTTAATAATTTACTAAGTTCATAAAATGAAGGGGAGCCTTGGAGCAACGGTACCTATAGGTCACGGGTTCGAGCCATGGAAGCAGCCACTAATGCATACATTAGGTTAGACTATCTACATCACACTCCTTGGGGTGCGGCCTTCCCTGGACCCCGCTAACACGGGATGTTTTGTGCACTGGGCTGCTTGTTTTTTAAGTAAGTTCATATAATAAAATGTAAGATGTTTCTATTATAAAATAACACGCACTTCATTCTATTTTATTGTAGTTTGACTAGACACGGAGTTTAAGACGTACTCCCTCTGTTTCAATTTGTATGTCTTACTTTTCTTTATAGTCCGTTTTAAACAAAATGTCTCTTTCCTTTTTTGGCAACTCTTTAATTCCAACTGTCCACATGACATGTTTAAGACCACAAGATTAAAGGGCATTTTGATACATTCTACATATATTTAATTTAAGACCACAAGATTCAAAAGTCGTTCTTTATTTTATTAAACTCCGCTCCAAGTCAAAATCAGACAAACAAATTGAAACGGAGGGTGTATATGTTATGTGTGTTGTAAAGATCTGGCTCAGCAATTCCTTTAGCTGCAACATAAGTTAGCCATTTAAGCCTGTACAGATTGTGAAATTCACTAAATATTTCACTTTTGAAATGTTTGTAGTCCAATATTTGCTGACATAGTTCCAGATAGATCTCGAATGAGCATTTATGCTCTGGATCCATCTTGTGAGACCATAATATTATCCTTTGCTCCATTGGTGGTTGGAATTTTAGCGCAACAAATTTTCGGTTAAACCAATCCCGAAGGATCAACAGGATCACAGGAAGTTGAAACAGATAGAGAAAATGCTGCATCACTTGCTAAGGCACTGCACACTGCAATAGGTATTCCAGTGCCATCTGTTGCTTCATATATTCCTTCCTTTATTGCACATATCCACGAGAGAGGGACCGTGTCCGGTTGCAACTGATTGAAGAAACAGGAAATTCTGGGTAACTAATCCCAACATAGCTTGTCTTCAAACCAAACGACCCCTTAATGATGTACTAGCTTGATTGAGATTAACTTTTCATAACTAAGGCAAAATGCAGGTATTTAATGGTCTGAATATCAAGGCATATGCACATGCTGAACTAGTGCTAATGCACAAAGATTCAAAATCAACATAACTTTACAGAAATGAGACAGATAGTTTGTGTAATTTTTGTAAACAAAATATTGTCTTGACTGGCACTTCTATGGCTAAGATTATACCACCACGAATCAAGCCGGATTTATGAAACACAGATCAAACTGATGTTAACTCAAGAAATGGCATAAAGCTTCAAATGACCAAATAGGGACAACAATGTATTTAAAGTTGGACAGGAATACAGCATATGATAATGTGTCGTGGCCTATTTGTGTGCTGACAACGTGTTAGAAATAATTTAAGAAATAGTACATAATAGTCCAACAAATGTAGACAAGAGATGTTGATTAATAGGGACTAATCTGAATGATCACAGCATTCACTTAGTCCTTGAAATTGGAAAAGAATTAAACATAAATTTCAAGTGGAGTTGTTGAAAGCACAACGCTTGATTTCCTCAATCAACGCAATGAGATCTGAATGAGAGGAACCTCCTTCTTCACTGGCACTGTTCAGCCTCTCCACCATCAACTTGACATTTGCTCGTATTTTCCTACTGTCCTCTGAATCACACATCAAACGTTTAACAGCCGACTCTATTTTCTCTCTTGATATCACAGGACATGACACAATAAACCCCGAGTTCCACATGTCTGCTCCAACCCTAATTGCAAGCCCGAGCTGCTCCAAAAGGTTAGCGTTGTGAAATTGCTCTGAGAACAAGGGCCATGTAATCAATGGTACACCTAGAGTTAGAGCTTCAAGTATGGAATTCCAACCACAATGAGTCATGAACCCCCCGATTGCTCGATGTTTCAGAATTATTACCTGTGGGGCCCACCCTTTGATAATAAAGCACTTGCCATTCTTGTTCAACATTTCCTTATTGCTGTTACCATCATGATGGTCTTGCTGCTCTTTAACTACCAAAACAAATGGGCAATTGGCTTCTTTCAAAGCTAATGTTATTTCCCTAAGTTGATCATTTGAAAATCTTGTACTGCTACCAAAACAAACAAAGAGTACAGAGTTAGGATCCTGGTCTTCAAGCCAACTCAAACAATCATCAGACTCTTTCCAATTAGGAACAGAAAAATTGGAGTTGTGAATTTCTTTAGACCTTTTGACATCATCTAATTTGTTGATAAATAGAGAGAGGGGACCTACATGCCAACCCTTTCGCCCTCTAATCTTTTCATACAACTCGGCGTAGCCAGGTTCCAGCAAGGAGCAAGTGTTATGAATAATGCCATGGCTACGAAGATCAGCATCTACGACTGACTTTACCATCTTCCCATAATAAGTCTCCTCTTTAAGAAAATCTTCAATCTCGGAGCGTTTCATTTTGATCTCATGAAGTAGGCCAGGGATCGTGAACCTCTCAGAATCCGAATCCACTTTGTTATGAGGTGTGTACTCCCTAAGACAATGTCTGACACACTGACAGAAGAAACTGACTGGTTGAAACGAGAACCTCGGAATGTGCAACTCTTCAGCCAGATCGACAGTCCAATGGAAGAGCATGTCGGAGACAATGCAGTTAGGATTGAGCTGGCGAATCATCTGCTCCAGAGGTTTCTGGAGTAGATTAACAACGCCATAGTGGACTTTGCCAGCTATTTCCACATTAGGGGTGGACACAAGATTTTCAATTCCCTCAGGTAAGCCTAGCACATTTGAGGGAAACTTGAGTGTCCGGATGCAGATGCTGCGTCCTGACACGAGACGGTCTTTATCGACCAAGGACTGAAAAACGAGGGCGTTATGCGGAGTGGTGATGATGGTGACCCTGAGGCCGTGGAAAGCGAAGAGTCGAGCAATTTGTACCAATGCGGTTAAATGGCTCATCATGCTGTATGGAAGGAACACAACATGTGGTGCCATTGTTGTTCAAAGAGCTAGAACAGAAGAAGGCTAAACAAGTGCATTTGATTGAAATTCACATTTATTTGAGGACATATATATTTGTTTGATAAAATATTATGCTCAGATTTGGTAGATAAAAAATCTGATAAAGAAGCATGTGAACTTGCTAAAAATGTTACTAGTATATATCTGATAAAGATTCGTCTGATGAAAGTTATATGAGCATGTGAACTTGCTAAAATATGTAATGCTTCTTGAAATGTAGTATTCCTTGTTATCCTTTGCCTTGAAGTTTTCCCTGTTTTGTTTCTTTCTACTACTATAATATTGCTTCAGCTATCAGCTGGTGCTGTGTATTATATTGACATAATCTTTAGAGTTAGTTAGTTGGTTTTGAAAATCAGCAAAAAGTACTCTTCAACCACCTTCAGCAAAAAGAAAAAAAAAATGTTTGTTTTAAGGGCAAAAATGAGCCAAAAAGGTGAACGGGAGGATATTTTCAGCAAAGTAAATGGATGAAAGGTATATTTAGACTTTTTGATATAGTTGAGGGACATTTTTGGCCCTTTTCTGTATTAAAATTGACTTCCTCATGGAAATTATTTTCCTCCGCATCATTTTCCCTTATAGCAAACACACTCCAAGTGTAGACATAAAGGACAATTACGCATCAGACTCAGACAAGGTCGATTATATGAATTCTCTCTTTAAACTCATATCGAGCCAATATTATACTCCCTCTGTCCCAATTTATGTGGCACTTTTTGCTTCCCAAGATTCAACTGCATGAACTTTAACCAATATTTTAAATGTATTTTTACACCAAATTGATATGAGAAAAATTGCACTTTATAGTACTTTTCATGAAGTTTTCAATATATAAATTTTAATGTTAAATATTGAGTTAATCTAATCAAATTTAACTTTAAGTTTAGTCAAATTGACTATCGAAAAGCCAAAAGTGTCACATAAATTGGGACGGAGGGAGTACAATATAAAAGTAAAAAGTAATAAAAGGTTTGTTATTTCCCATAAACGTATAATTCTACGAATGGTTAACGACTATTAACAAGTATATGACCTAAAGTAAAAATGCTAACATGACTAAACATGAAACGCTACAAACAATTAAAATGAGAAACATGGAATGTATTGGAAATTTTAGCAAAATTGAATTGACCCAGATAATGTAGATGCTGATTAATGCAATTTTTCTTATTGTGCATCTTCGATTCAAATTACTAAAGACCAAACAGAAGATATTCCTAGGGAAAGAATGACAAAACAGAAAGGCGAAAAGGTTAGTAATTAAAGAGAGGAGGGAAAAAAGGTTAGTTATTAAAGAAAAAAGAATGGATCCGATATTGGGATCGGGGGGATTGAACCCGACGTGAATCGAACACGCAACCTTCTGATCTGGAGTCAGACGCGCTACCATTGCGCCACGGATCCTGTTGGTGATAATTGAGTTAGTGATATAGTTTTGACAAGATGTAATTAGAGGTTAAACATGACAAAGATACTAACTAAATACAATTTTAATGTGAAATCACCTTAGAAAGAGATACTTTTCATACTTAAAAACAAAAAAAATGAAAATTTATTTTTGTATTATTCAAAATTGAGCAATTTTGTCCTCGCTTTCAGTCTAATTCTACCTTTGCTATCATTTTTTGTTTTTTTAGTTTTTACCTTTGACACACAATGGAGATCTAACATAAGGACAATTTTAAATTATAGTAAGAAGTAAATCTAGATCTTTATTCTAGAAGAATTGAACATGTAAAGTCCACCTAAACGTTTACGGAGCTAAGATTTGAAACTTATGAATTTTGGATTCTCAGTAGGTGTTTGGATGTGAAATTTGAAACCACGAGATGAAATCAATGTTTGGACATGTCACGCCCCGAACCATGGCCTGGGCGTAACACGACACTCGGTGCCTAACTGCATGTGACCGAGCGAACCACATGGCTTGCTAAATCATCATGAGCGGAATTATAAAGTGAAGTGCATGATGAGCTTTTGTAAAACATAGTAAGTCATAATATTAAATATAAGTACTTGGTTAAGTCGTGAATGCGGACAATATCATAAATGAGCCAAACCGCTAACCAACTCGGAAGTCTAGCATGACACTTGTCTTGTATGAAACCTCTAACACGAGTCCGAAACGCGTAACATACTTGCACACAAGGCCCCAAAGATACCTTTAGATGCAAAACTAAATAAAGAAAGACAATGTTTAAACCCCGAATGAGATGGGGCTCACCAATAAGCTGGTACGTGCAGATCCTAATGAACAGAGGCGCCATCCTGTAAATTCGTACCTGCATCGTGAAATGCAGGCCCCCGGGCAATAAAAGGGGACGTCAGCACATTGAATGTACTGGTATGTAAAACAATTGAAAGAAATAACATGGGACATGGGATAACATGATAAGAACTGAAACTGAAAATCTGGACATGAACATGAGCATGAGCATGGGTACATATATATATAACATAAGTAAAACATGATAAGTAGGGAGAGCATTTCATAAACCGACAACATGATATTACCACGTGGATACGTGGAGTCTGGTACCTCACCGGACCAGTAGAGCCCCCATACCTTGCTAGGGTATAAGGTGGTAACGTGCACGATGGATCCATTCGATTAGGTAAAATTAAGGAATTGTCCTAACCCGGAGCGATCCTTGTCTTATGGTGGCTACGTAGTTTCAGGCTATCTAAGCCTTCTCGGTAACTTGTGCAACTCCCAAAAACATGACCATGATATAGTTGACTAAGAAGCCCATGACTTTCGTGAAATAACTTGTAAATAACTTGTAATCATGATTTCACGAAATAACTTGTAAATATGGTTTCATGAAATAACTTATATTTAGCATGTATGTATCTTGAATCATGACATGAAGATAATTATATAATACAATTGCATGAAAACTTGTAGACATGTAGGATATTCATGAAATAAGCATTTTTATTTAAAAACATGCATGCAAGAACCCATGGAATCCGAGATATAGGTATTCATGGATTACAGACGGATTCTCAATAATCATATGGAGTTATTAAGAACACAATGATAGAATAATAGCAATTCATACATAATATAGTCATGGACATGAACCTAGGGTTGTTATGAGCATGGTGTAGAAACCCTAGTTTCCGTAAAGATTCATACTTTATGGATTAAGAGGCGTGGGGAAGAATAATGATGTTCCCATACGTAGATAGCAACTCTACATACCTGGTAATGCTCCAAACTTGAATTAAAAACTTGAACTTTGAAGAAGATTTCCAAAATCTTGAATCTTGAATCTTGAACCTTGAGATGGGTTTTCTTGAAAACCCTAGGTTAGGAATGATGATTTCTTGTTTAGATTACAAAGATATATATTAGAATTGACTTGAAATGATTAGAATAGGCTTACCTTGGTGTTCTTGATGATGGGAGAGAATAGAAGGTCGTTCTAGGGCTTGAGAGTGTGAAGAATGAAGTGAAAAGGGCTTAAAACGAAGTTTTAAAATTGTTGTCGGACTTGTTTTACGCCCTATTTTACGGCCTGTAAAAGTTTTACTGACCATAGATCCCACCGTAAATCAATTACAGTGATTTGGGCTTTACGACCAATTTTACGGCCAAAATCTACGGCCCGTATAATTTACGGCCCGTAGATTCCACCGTAAATACCGGCAAAAACACTATTTTTAGTAAAACGGCATAACTTTTTGTACGGATGTCCGTTTGACCTCCATAATATATCGTTGGAAAGGTATTTCAAAGATATACAACTTTCAACAAGGAAATTTTCCCAAATTCCTTACAGAAGTTTTCCGTATACCATTTTAATTGAGACATGGTGCAAACTCACTTGAAAACACGCTCCGTATGGTAGGCCGACTTTCCTTTGCCTAAGGACTCTTCTCATGTCTTGATTGGGTTTCAAACACCATTTATACACTACTCAAATTGGGTTCATTATACCCCCATCTTACGAGTCAAATCTTAGGCCGAATGCACGAGGTGTTACAGGACATGCATTTCATCTCATGGTTTCAAAAAAAATTTAAATATGAAACTTGACCCATAAATTTATATTT
This sequence comes from Lycium ferocissimum, assembly GCF_029784015.1. Lineage (NCBI taxonomy): Eukaryota > Viridiplantae > Streptophyta > Magnoliopsida > Solanales > Solanaceae > Lycium > Lycium ferocissimum. Next base: position 40,535,441 of record NC_081349.1, read on the forward strand.
TGTAAAAAAAAAAAACTCATAAGTTGGTAGATATTTTTAACAATTACTCCCACCAATCATTTACCAACCTTTATTTATGTCTATCATGTGGGAGGATTATATTAAAGAGTAGTTACATTACTATTCATGTTAAATTTTCTTTTTATTGAACTAAAGTTTGATCAATTAATATTGTATTTTTTTAGAAAGGCCTTCTAGTAGTATATTAATTTTGTTATGTACTATGACTTTGTCATTTGGTAAGATTATATAAGAATTGAGAATATTTTGATAGTTTTCACAACTTTTGGGGTTTTTATGTCTATAAGAAAAAATACAACTTAAGAAATTCAAATTGCATGTCCAAACATGGTTTCAAATCATGATTTCATCTCATAATTTCAAACCATGGTTTCAAACCATTTCCAATGACTCCTTATTATTTCAAGTTCTTTTTTGGATTCTCTTTATTTAAGCCTATGGTTTGAAACAGGTTTATCAATTATATTTTAAGTTGTATTTTCTCTTAGGGATAAAGGCACTTAACCCCCGAACTATACTCCTAATTTTTTACGACACGCGCCCTTTCCTGTGGTCCTATTACCTCCAAACTTATTTAAACGGAATAATTACCCCCAAACGCCGACGCCCACTCTCGTTGGGAGAGTGGCATCTGACTCTCGCACATGTGTATTTGTTGTTTTCTTCTTTTTTTTTTTTTTAATTTTTCACGTGTCAATTTTTTTTTTAAATAAAAATAAAAAACTAAATTTTCATTAAAAAAATGTTTTAAAACTTTTTTTTTTAATTTGAAAATTTGATTTTTTTAAACTTTAAAAAAAAAAAAAAACTAAAAACATGGATTAAAAAAGCTATAAAAAAAAGGATTTAAAAAAATTGAAAATTTGTTTTTTTTAAAACCCTAAAAAGAAAAAAAAAGCGAAAAATGATTTTTTTTTAAATATGGAAAAATGGATTTGTTAAAAATATGGAAAACTTGATTATTTTTTTAAAATGTCTTAAAAAATCTTGATTTTCATGATTTCATTTTCTTCAAACCATTTTTATTTTTCAAATAAACTTAAAAAGTGTTTTCTTGCCAAAATGTGAAAAAAGTCCTTATAAAATTTGAAAAAATTAATTATTTTATTAATACGTGGAAAACCTGCTTTTTTTAAAACTAAATGTGAACCGATTTATTTTCAAATTTTTAAGAAAATGCAGATTTTTAAGAAAAATTAAGTTTTCCCTTTTTTATGTTTCTACTCTCTCAAAGAGAGGTAAACACACTCTCTTTGCACAAGCTAATTTTTTAAATAAGTTTAGGGGAGTAATAGGGCCCGGGGAAGGTGGGTGTGTCGTAGAAATCGCGGTGCCTTATCCCTTTCTCTTAAATAGGCACTATCAAAACATTCTCAATTTTTATACAATCTTACCAAATGAGCAAGTCATAGTTCATAACAAAACTAGTACACTACTAGAAGGCTTTTCTAAAAAATACAACATCAATTAATCAAACTTTAATTTAATAAAAACAAAAATTTAACATGAATAGTAATGTAACTATTCTTTAATATAAGCCTCCCACATAAATTAAAGGTTGGTAGACATAAATAAAGGTTGGTGGAAGTTAATGAGATTGGTAAATGATTGATGAGGGTAATTGTTAAAAATATATACCAACTTATGGGTCTTTTTTTTTTTTTTTACAAAATATAAACTTATGAGTTAAATTTTATATTTAAAAAAGTTGAAACCATGGTTTCAAACCCCAAATCATGCCTTTTTGGATGATTTGGGGTTTGAAAATAAAACTGAAATCATGAGTGAAAACGCATGTCCAAACTCTGGTTTGAAAACGCATGGCCAAATGCCTACTAAATTAGTTGAGTGTTCTTCTATTTAGTAGTTTTAGTTACTAACCGCGTACCAGTGCGGATTACTACCTTTTCATTTGCTCTATCTTATTATTGTCTTGCCATATTTTTCTTGATAACATGCTTGAATTTTTTTTTTCCTTTTCTTTCGAACATAGCCTATCGTAAACAACTTCTCTATCAGCGTAGAGGAAAGTATCGTACACTCGCTTCTTCCTAGACTTCACTTGTGGAAATTACACTGAGTATGTTGTTGTTGTACTGAATTTTAAATTAATAACTTGTACATATATAATTAATTTTAAAGACAAATAGATGATTTGAATTAAAGTTATTGAGTTCGTCCGAATTCGTAGCTGATATTGCGGCTCACCCCTGCACATAAATAATACTACAAGATAATATTGCTAACGGGAAAGATACACTTGATCGAAAATTTAATGAAAGACTAAATTAAGTTACTAATTTCAAATAGCGTAGGAGCAAATTTGAATTTTTTCCTTTTAAAAATATTCACTTTCTTAAAAGTTTCCACGTGTCACAATCCTACATCATACCTCAGGCCCCACAAATTGACGAACTAAAAATCTAAACGTGACCAACACAAATAGCTTTTGAAACTCAAACATTTCCAAAACAAAACAATTCTTTTCAAAACACCGAGTGATTCTCAAAACTCGGTGGCATAAAAACGGAGAAAAAAGCCACACCTATACGGCTTTACGGAATGCCAAAACACAGTAAAAATTAAGATCTGAAAGATTGAGATTAAGTCGAAAAAATAAATAGACTTAATGTACAAAACTATGAGGTCTAAATGTAGTCAAAAGTAGAGGAGTAAGTTTAGATCCTTTTTCTCAACAACAACAATAACAACATATTTGCGTAATTCAACAAGTGGAGTGAGATTTTTCTTCTTGAAAAATTTAAGTACGTGGAATCCACCTAAGCTATCTTGGGAAACTATTAATAACAACGGCTAACAAAAATAGTATAATTTACTAACGGTAAGAATATGCTTGGACCAAAAATTTTATCAAAGATAAAATGAAGCAATTTCGATTAGCTTATGATCAAATTTTGTTCAGTCGAGGGTGTATCAAAAACAGCCTCTCTATTATTCTAAGATAGGGGTAAGTTCTCTGTACATTTACCCTCCTTAGATCCCACTCGTGATATTACATCGGGTATATTATTATTATGATCGAATTTTGATTTTTTTCCCCCTCATTTTAAAGATATTATTATTTACAGTTTCCACTATACATGGGGTTCACAATCCACGTGTCATAGGTCCCACAAATTCTAAACGTTACCAACACAAATAATAAGTAGCTTTTGAAAAGCAACATTTTCCAAAACAAAACAACTCATTCAAAATTTCATTTGAAAACACCGAGTATTCTCTCAAAAACTCGGTGGCCAAAAAAAAATGGAGAAACAAGCCACACCACAACGGAATTCCCAAACTTGTACGGCCGACCTGCTGACGTGGACATCGGAGGGCCCACCGCCTTCATCCACCCATCGTGCTCATCATGTAATTTATTTCAATTTTAATTTTCCGTTGATTATTTGTATAATTTAGCCGGCGAGGTTATTTTTGTCTTTTCAATCTTTTCAATGTAGCCTCTTTTCTTCTTGTATTGCATGTTAACCTAATTCTCCTTCTGTTTTAATATATATATATAAATTTTATTTTTATAAATTTTCAAAAAAAAATTTATTAAAAATTTAAAAATTAAATGTGAACCTATTAATTTGGGAGTTTCGAGGTGGTTCTTTTGATCACGTTTTACATTTTTTCTAAATTAAATTATAAATTATCAAACCCTGAAAGATAATCACATATAGCCTGTGTTATGTCACAATCGTACATGCATACAGAGGGTCATATCATATTTTTCTCCTCTTTTAATGACAATTATGTTTCATATGTCATGTTTTAGAGATGGTTTTAATTTTAAGGGTTATTTTTGTCTTTTTGATGTTTCTGTTTGCAGCCTTCTCAGGGAGTTAGTAAGGTGTTGTTTGGAGGGGATATTACTGATGAGGAAACTGAAAGCTTTTACAAAAGGTGAGGGAAAAATAAGCTTTTTAAATTGTTTTGATTTTGTTTAATATTTTGTATTGGGAGGAAATGAGCCCGAAATAATAAATGAATGAATAGAAAGAGGTGTATTATATAGATTTTTATTTATTGATATATCATTTTTGTTTGAATCTTTTTTTTTTTTTCTTTTCTTGTATTGCATGTTAACCTAATATATGTTCTATTGTATTGAAATGAGTCCTGAATTTAGCCTAATGTCATATTTTCTCCATTTTCGATGACAATTATGTTTCACATATCTAGTAATGTATTTAAGGATGTGGAAAAATTATTCTTCATGTCTTCTGGGAGAAAGTATTTAGGCCACGTAGCCCATATTTTGAGTTTGTTACCCGGTTTAGCCCATATTTGTGTATAAACAACTTTTATTCACTATTATACAAGGTTGATACATTATATATCATGTTTTCCCCCACATATAATGCTGTATAATATTGTACAATGTTGTATATTGGACTACGTGGCGTAATATTTTTTTTTTATGTTGGGCTGTATATTTTGAACATTTCCCTTTGATTTTATTCCAATATTCGATAGAGATGATATTTTTGTTATTCTCTGTTGCATTTCCTAGTAAGGTGGTCTCGGATTTGTTTTGAATGTACGATAGAACGGAGGTGTTATTCTCTATGGTCTTGGTTCAAATGCTTTTGATCTGTCCCAACACTTGTTCTATTTGTTATCAATTTGACTTTTTTTTTTTTTTTTTTTTTTTTTTTAAAAAAAAAAAGAAGTAGATTTGATGCTGCTTACAATTGATAGGTTTTGTGACATTTAATCTCTTAACTGATCAACCATTTTACATCTTAGGATGCCTTCGCATCGAGAGACCAATTATTTGGGGCATTGTTGATCAATGCTGGGCAATGAACGTAATTCTGTATAGTAACTGATGTGATTAGGATGCTATTTTGTGGTTGTTTGGTGTTAGAAATTGCAGCTCTGAGAATTTTATCAAGTTAGCTATTTGCGACACATGTTCGACTTTAGACTTGGAGGAAAAATTTGGTGGATAACATGATAAAGGAGGAGTTGCAGTAACTTTGATGACTGGCGTAAAAATAGTTATATTATCATTATTATGTTAACATACATCCAAGTTAAATGAAAGCCTAGTCTCAGCATTTCTACTGTTGAAACTAAACTTTGTGGTAATTCTTTTTCTCACACGACTTGCGACTAGAGGAACCAAAAGCCTGCAGGGTCATCAGGATTATGTTTCCGTGTTGTAACTCGTGTTTGTAGACAAAGAAATTCCTATTGTTTGGAAAGAAAATGGAAAACCAAGTACTGACAATGGCTTTGAATTTGTGTACTCTTATTCCTGGCACTAATCCTGTTTGAAACTTGCTATCTTCAGGAGACCTTGTTCAGGGTATAAACTGAAGGAGATTAGTGGTAGCAATATATTTTCTGCTGGTGGTGAAGATGGTGCATCAGAAGCTGGACCTGTTAAATGTAATACTAACAACAGGACATCTGTGCGGATCGTTCAGGTACTAGTTTCCTCTTATTTAAGAAAACTTAATACTGATTTCAGTGAATAGCAATGATCAAATTTTCCAATGCCATTGTAGCAAGGTGCAAATGGGAAAAGCCAGATTTCATTTGGTACTGAAGAAAAGATCCCCCAGAAGACGCCTACCGCTCTGACAGAAGTGGCAAAGCAGAGCGAGTTGAGTGGAAACCAAGAAACCGAGTCAGATAGCAAAGTGAAGAAGCAGCTTTCGGATGCAAAGAGCAAGGAACTTAGTGGAAGTGACATCTTTGGCCCTCCCATAGAAGTTCCTCCAAGATCAATGGCTGCTGCACAGTCGTTGGTTGCCAAAGAAAACAAAGACATGGATGAACCTGCTCCACGAACTGTGCGTACATCTGTCAAGGTTTCTAATGTAAGTTACCTATTGAGACTTGTTTCCATCCCAACTGATCTACTCATTCCCTTCCCAAAATCTGCTTTCTCACATAGAGTTGAGTATCTCGTGAAAATGATATTTAGATGTAAGGAAACTTTTTATTGGTTTACCGTATTAAAATGCCTCAGGTGGCTATAAAGTTGACAAAAGAAAAAGGTTGGGATTCAGTAAGATGATTTTTAAGCTGGAGCCGATATGTCAAATAACTTTGTAACGTCTCGCGTAGGTCTAGAGTTCAGAGAAAAGAGTTGCAATCCAGTAAGATGCCTTCTAACGTGGAACTGGAAAATCTGTCGAATGACTTAATTTTTATTTTTATTTTTTATAATTTTTTACTTGTTTTAAAGATTTATTTTAATTATATCTCCAATGTTGTCTTACGTTATAGATTTATTGTTGAAAGTTGGCATTAACTCTTCTTGTTTTCCTTATATTGGCTTTTTTAGCTAGTATGGCTCTCATTTCTCTTGTGCATTTTGCAGCCTGCTGGTGGTCGAAGCAATATCATGTTTGCTGATGAACCTGTTGTGAATTGCGTTAAAAAAATACACGACCAGAAGTTTGCAGAGATGATTGGCCATGGCATTTTTGAGGGAGAGACTCCTGGATCTCCAGAAAAGAAAATACATGACCAGAAGTTTGCAGAGTTAACTGGCAATGGCATTTTCAAGGGAGGGAATCCTCCTGGATCTCCAGAGAAGACACTGAGCAGGTCTAAGCTGAGAGAAATGAATGGTAGCAATATATTCTCCGATGGTAAAGCCGCAACCAGAGTTTGCTATGGTGGTGTACGCAAACCACCAGGTGGAGAGAGCAGCATTCGTTTATTTTAAGTAAATCACATCAAACTCCGTGTTACTTATGTTTACTAACCTGTAAATGCAACACATTGGTTGCTTCTGACTCTTGAGGCCTTTTGATACTTGACGTGGTTTATGAATGAGGACTGTAAATTTTGAAGTGTCAATCATGTCATATGAACAATATAAACACCCTAATTCGATTCTAAATACAGGACTATTATCCTGCGGGAGTACTTTTCTGGATAATGCTCATTATATTTGTTTTACTGGTGCTAGCAACTATTCTAGGTTTATCTGTACCATGGATTTGGTGCGGGCTGATCAGTTGATCTATGGTTCTCATATCGTGGTAGAAAATTGTATGATCCTTCCATTGGGATTGTTTTTGGCTAATATTTTCAAATACTGTCCTGGAAATTTTTCTTAGGAAAGAGGTGGCACTTCGAAAGCAATTCATTCAAAAAAATGTTGAGTAGAATTATGTTCTTTTTTGCTTAGTAGGGCAAATGAGCAACAACCAGTTTGAGTTACTATTTTCTTGCAAATATCAAGCAATAAAGTAACTCGTAGCTATAGTCCCAGAGAATGGACAAGATTAAAATGACTACATTCCGAAGGTGCAGTAGCACACATATAGTAAACCGAGAGAAGGTTGCTTGAGATGACTTGGACGTGTCCTACATCAAGCGCATGAGTGAGGAAGGTATTAAAAGGGGACAAGATAGACCTAAAATATGGAACAAAGTAGTTTCAAAAGACATACTGTCTCTTTGAATTCATGGAGACCTCGTGAAAAAAAGCGCATAATGGAAGAAAAGATTTATATAGGTGATAACAATTAGCCGGGATTAAGTTTTAGTAGAAGTACGTCTACTTTAGGTCCAATTATTTCTAGCAGTTATTTTGTAACAATTATTGTGTTTTTTTATTAAAAATAAATAAATAAATCTATTTTATAAAATACAGAACCATGATGAGCTTAAATGGAGCGACATAGGTATAAATAAGGATTCATATAACCGATCCAAACTTACTTGGGATTGAGGCATTTTCCCAAACTTACTTGGGATTGAGGCATTTTTATTGTTCCACAAGATTCATGGAAAGGTGAAAAAGACCGCATTGGACTATTAAGTCTATATAACACAAGAAACTAACTGTTTTGGGACACAGTACCACACATCCTTGAAGTAAACTCAAAACTGCAGAATTCGGGGAACACTTCTCATATCCTACACCATACTTGTGTCATTCAAAGATTTCCATGCCCAAGTAAGGCCAGAAGCATTTTTTCATAATCTCCTGAAGTGTCATCAGAAATTGCACTGTCCAGAGTCACACTGTTCCTCTTGTAGTACTTCTCTTTAATGAGCTCCATATCGACTTCAGCTCGAGTTGCAACAACTCTAGTAAGCGACTCTTCGTCTGTCCCCCACCCCTTCATAGCCAATCGAAGAACTTTCTCGAAGTACTTCTCGGGTTCTGTCAAACACTTTATTGCTGATCTGAGTAAGGTCAAGTATTGATCCTTAGGATTGGCTCTCAAATCCTGCATATTCCCAATGACTAATCAAATAAAATTCATAACAATGATATTCAAGTACTCAAAAACTGGTAGTTGCGGAGGGGTATTTCTTCAAATGAAGACATGAATCTTGTCAAAGGTGGATCCAAGATTTGAACTCTATGAGTTTAGGATACAACTGAAACCAGTGACCATTTGAGTTACTGGATTGGAAATTTAATATTTGTCATATTTAATAGATTTCTTAACACATATACAGGGTCTGAGCCAAAGCTACTAGGTTCGGCTGAACCATAGCTTATTTTGTACATCCGCCCCAGCACCTTTTGTAGAACTTCAAACAAAGAATTGCAAATTGACCTCTTTTGGACAGTGGTTGTAAAATTGACAAGACTTAAGTAAAGAAATCTCAACATGAGTTTCTTGACTGGTGTTTCAGATTCTACCTTGTTGATGGCATTGCCAACTTTATCATTGTACTGATTAAATGTTGCATTGAGCTGTGTTTTACTGCGAATCGAAAGAATTCTGATGAGCTCCTCATCACTATAAGCCTTGTCAGAGATCTTCTCATGTAGAATCTTTGCTTCATCACTGGCCAATTCCATGTTCACCTCTTCTCCCTCATATCTTAGTGCAGTTACAAGAGAAACCAAAAGCTGTTTGGGGATTAATTAGTTTACAGAAGAACCAGCTCAACAATTTTTACAAGGTAATTACATAAGTTACTCTGAGTTTTAAGGAAAAAAAACATTATTTATATCAAAAAGAGAAGTCAAAAATGATACTTGTAACTTTTTATATTGTTATCTCATACTCATTATTATCAAAGGTGAAAATCGCAAAAAACTCTAAGGTCCGGTGTGGCTTTAAGCGCAAATAAAAGCACGGGCTTTAATGAAGAAAGGCGCAAATGGAGAAAAATAATACAGATATGTGCAGTCCAAGATTTAATAATTATAAGCATGAATAACAAATACATGAACAAAGAGACTGAAAAAAGATTATGATAAAGTGAAATATCAATTGTTTAGTATCACCTCTTCAGGATTACGCTCATTAACAAGGAAAAATACGCCTTAGTGCCTTGATGACGACACTGAACACCCGCTAAGCTAGGTGAAACACTCAACTTGTTTTGCGCCTGACAACACTGCTCATACTTTTGAATTATAAAGGTGGCAATTAGGTATAATAGATTATGTGGTAAAAAGTTTAAAATGATTTAAACAATTTGAGAGAGTAAACAAGTTTGATACAACAAAGAAGTTGGACTAACTAAATTATGAAACCAAATTGACAAAGAAGCAAAATTATGATAGTACTAATTATGGAAGCTAAGGACAGACAACAAGGAGAAGGCAGGCAGCAGAAATGCAGAAGAGAAGAGCAAAGATTCCTGACTCAGAGCAGAGCATGTTATTGACTCAACGACACATATGTTAAATGAAGGTAGCTTGCTTACTCTCAGACACTAGTTAGACATAAATACCTTCACTTCATTGATGCCCTTATAATGTGTAATGAATGGAGATATAGGCTAAGTTTTATTGCTTTCGTTTGACCCTTCTTAGTTTCTACTGCTACAGTTAGCCTCACTTTATAATCTAATTACATTAGTACCCTTTTTAGGTTTGCTTTATATAATTTGTAATAGAGCATTCTAAGACTATGTTTCATGAAAAATATCTTTTTCTCTCTATCTCTTCTCTCATTCTCCCTAGCTCCCTCTCTTCTTCCCTTCTTTCTCTAATTTCTCTCTTAATGAGCTCACTGGAGCTCTTCGTATCGTTACATAATGAAAGAATATAAAAGTACCTTACGGAAATCCCCAGTCGAGTGATCAGCAACATCTTCCTCAAGTGATTTCTTGTAAAGAGCTTGGTAGGTCTGCCTCGACTTAAAGAGGTCAACGGAAGACCTGGCACAAGCAATTTCCATGATAATGCAGCTGCTACCAGGCAGACGTTTGATAGCCTCGTTAGCCAAGCATGCATCGCGCTCAGCTGGACCCATTGTCCACAAATGCACTACACGCTGTAACACCATTTGGATTGCAATTACAAGTGGAGGCAGGATTGGAGATGAGGGGATTCATAAAATGCTAAAAGAATGTCATATCTAGCAGTCGAACCCGTGACTTAAAATATCTTTTTCACTCCCTTTGTCATTACACTTTAGAACCTTGTCTTGTGTTAATGAGATTCAACAGCCAAAATGTATACATAAAAGAGATTTTCACCTATGCACAATAATTCTCCCCCTGTTTCAGTTTATGTAACACGCTTTTCTTTTTAGTCCATTCCAACAAGAATGACGGCACACTTCTAAATTTGAAATCAATTAACTTTACACTTTCAGTTTTACCCTTAATGAGAAGCTTTTATAACCATACAAATCTTATGGCATGTTCAAGGACACACAAATGATATGACATGTTTTAGACCGCAAAATTCAAAAGTTTTCAATTTTTCAAGAACTTTGTTTATATTTCACATAAATTGGAATGGACGAAGTATAGTTTTCTGGCGAAGGAGATCCAATTGACCACCCTTGGGCCAATGTGGCTCCGATACTCGTGTTAAAGCAATATTTTGGCTTTGATTTTCTTGGGAATAAAAACGTGTTTGTATCTTAGTGTTGTTGCATATATTCAACAAAATTCTAACACTTACTTATCAGAAGGAGAAAGAAATTGAAACTAACCTGAAAGTCACCTGATATTTCTCCATCCAAGTCCTCGAGAAGATCCTTTTGATAAGTTGCTTCATAAGTATCTCGGATTAACTTACGCTGTGCTGCATTTCTATGACCCAAGATCCGAATAATACATGCTTCATCCGTTCCCAATCCTGCAAATGTTTGGTTAAGATAGCACACAAATTCAGAGGCGGATGTTGCATGGATTGAACGGATTCAACAGAACTCAGCATTTTGACATGAAAAATAGAGATGTATACGTGAAAAATATCAAAAATTTCAACAGATACTAAATTCTGGAAATCATAATTTTAAATGTGCAACGGGTTCGTTCGCATAGAATCACTACATACACATTGAATCAATGACAATCCTCAAATGGAAATATTCCAAATTATAATGCCATCTCCCTATATACAAAAAAATATTAAAATAAGAGGACTAGTAATCTCATAACTTGTTCAACTAGAAAAGCAACTCTTCCTATGTGAGCTTTGTGATAATTAATTAGTCTCAAGTCCAGATAAATGAGGAATGCTAAGGGTCACAATAAAAGAATCTAATTATGATGAGCAATCTTATTATTTTGAAGATGTTGATGAATAATATGATAATAAGACCTTTTCCTCTCAATTTAATCAATTATTTGCAAATTATCATCCACATTATATATTGGACTAACCATCATAATCGAGGGCGGAGCTAGAGTTCTAGTTACGAGTTCATCAGAACCAGTAATTTTGGCCAAAACTTTGTATTCATGTTAAGAAATCCACTCAATATGTCAAAACTATTTATGCATAACCAAGTAAACTGACCTTTTCTATGAATTCAGAACCCGTAAACTCAGAATTATGAATCCGCATGTGATCATAATGCAATCGTTATGAGTAAGATCTGAAGTAATTAATTCATCAAGTTGGTAAAAGAGAAAGAAAGAGACCTACAAAAGCTTTCCTAAGTTGCTGAGAATCCTCAGCTGGAGAAGGAACCAATTCTGGAACTTTTAGACTTGCCATTCTCTCTTTGATCTCACAATGTATAATACTATATGTTGAGAATACGTATTTAAATCTGTGATCTGTTTGTTATTATGTACAATATGAAACAGGACCTGTGATATTGAATCCGATATAAAAGGAAAGACTATTCAGACAGTGTTCATTTATATTACCAAAACGTTACACTTACCCTCAATCTAATGGTTATATGAATCCTTAATATATACATTTTGCACATTTGTAAATATTTGGAGTTTTTATCCTACTAGTGAAATTCTCCGCGCTTCGCGCGGTCATTAAAGTAAAATTAAAATATTATTAAATGTTATTGCTAAATTTTTCTAATTAAAAATATCAATAGTTAATTAACCTTTTCGGTATTCATTAATTGTTATACTATTGTTGTTTTTAGCTATATTGTCAAAGTTGATACCAAATTGAAAAAAGAAAACCCAGTTCAACAGATTTAAATATCAAACAATGACCTCTTTATTTTTTCATCATATTCACATTACAACATTTTGATCTATTTTTTCCTTTTTAATATATTTCTTGATTATCTACTTTCTTTTTCTTATCTTTTCTCTTTAATGTTTTTCATTTTAATAATTTTCTTATGTAATCCTATCCTTCTTTATATTTATCCCAACATTTATGTGAAATGTTAAATAGCTAAAAATAACTTTATAAATAATTTTAGCTATAATTGATAATCTTCCTCTTCTATCTCCCCTGTTAACTTTTCTTTTAATTAATTTTATAAATATATTTTTATGATTTATGTGTTATATTAAACATCCAAAAATAACTTCATAAATAATTTTCGTTATAATTGATTATTTTCATCTTTTTATATCCCACATTTTTTAGTATATATGGATCACATGCCGACGTGCATCAACAAACGTATTCTAATGTCTCGATAAAAAATCTTATCAATGATCTTGCTCTTAAGGTGTTTTTCACAAAGTAACATTATAAATTTTAGAGAGTTCAAAACGTCAAAATTCTATCATCCTCCTTGTCTAACCATTTTGAAAACTTTTTAGATTTAATTACTTTTTTCATCCAAATATTTTACGCTATCTATTTTTGAAAGATTCTTGATCTAACCATTATATTGAATTATGCATTTTTAATTCTTCTTTATGATATAATTTAAATATTTAACAGAATATATCATAAGTTATAAACCGAATTACATATTTTTCTTTTTTTCACTTTTTTTTTCATACCCTTTAGAGGTTGCCATCCTTTCTTGAATAATCAAATCAATTCTCCTTCACCTCTTAATAATCTTAGGCAACATTCTAAAAATTACTTTCTTTTGACTAATTTCTCTTGCCATTTGCTCATGTATTAATATTCCTTGTCATGTATAAACTAAGAAAAAAAAATATTTACCAATATCCCTTGCCATTTTTTAAATCAAGAAAAAAAAATGGTTAACTCATTCCTCGCTAAATGATGAAAAAAGTGAATGATGAATCAAGGTCTAGAGAAGAACAACAATTTCTCTATTGGGGAAGTGAATAGAGAGAGACAAACAACTTTACAAAATTATTTTATTGCAATATTTATTTTTTAAATAGTAAGCTCAAAGAGTTGATGATAATTAACAACAAAGATCTATGAAAATTTGAAAAACTTGATGACTTTTATCAACAACAAAAAATGAAAAACTTGAAGAGCCAATTTTACATATTAATAAATAATTACTTTCATATGAATTAAAAATTGTAGTTTGAAAATTACAAACTAATTTTATATTCTCATGTTATTAGGCTTATTAAAAGTTAATCCACATGATTACATATATACGTACTTGTTTAAGCGTATATGTTGACTTCCTTTTCTTGTTTCCACTTTTGAAAACACCCCGATAAACAAAATAAGTTAGTCTCATCAAAAAAAAAAAAAAAAAAATTAACTAAACGTTTGTTAGAAAATACTACATAAGATAATCAAATTCCTAACAAATAAAAAGAGAAGCTTAGAGAAAAATTGAAATCATTCTCTAAAAAATTCCTTCATTCATATCAAACACCCAAACAAATGCCCCCTACCTTGTGGCTATTCCACTAAAAAAAATATAGGATAACCAAGATGGCTCAAAATAAATTTATTTGAATAAGAGTTGGTGTGATTTTAAGGTGTCATAAATTTGTATACTAAATAATTGGGGGTTATGGACATGAAAGGTTTGGGGGTTATGGATTACTAATATTAATTGGAATTTATGAGTAATGAAGATGAATTTTTAAAATTAAAAAATTGAGAAAAATGAAAGAAAACTTCAAAAATTTGAGAAAAAAAATAAATACTTTTCTTGTTGGAGTATTATATATAGATTTTTCTCACTAGTATACAACGCAAATAGATGAAATTTATTTCGAAAGTTCTCCTAAAGAGTGAAGGAAAACAGAAAACCAAAAAAAAAAAAAAACAGATAGCTGCGACTCCGCTGGGGATCGAACCCAGAATCTCTGGTTTCGTAGACCAGCGCCTTATCCATTGGGCCACGGAGTCCTTGTTGTTATAGCATAACACAGCTTATATATGTACTCTGCATTTTGATTTGTTTGTCTTACTTTTCATTTTAGTCTGTTAAAAGAAGAATGTCTTTTTCCCTTTTTTACAACTTTTTAATTCAACTTTCCCCATGACCTGTTTGAGATTACAAGATTAAAGGAACATTTTGGTACATTCTACATATTTTTAGTTTAAAAACACAAAGATTCAAAAGTCCTCTTTACTTTCTTAAACTCTATGTCAAGTCAAAACTAAACAAACAAATTGAAATGGAGTATTTGTTAACGTTGGAGTGGGTGTGTTTGGTACGGAGGAAAACGTTTTCCAAATATGTTTTTCAATTTCTCATATTTGGTTAGTCAAAATATTTTCTCTAGGAAAATAACTTTTCGAATGGATATAGAAAAACAAGTTTCATTAGTCTACTGGCTCGACTAACATGGATTCATGTTGGATGGGCTCAGTAAGGAGAGTAAGGCACTTCCTTCCAAGAAATTCTCCTTTCTCGGGACTCAAATTCAAAACAAAACTTTGCTCAAAGGAAATAAAACAAAAACTAATAACGTAAATTTGCATTTCAAGCAAACCTCCCTTAATAAGTTAGAAATGTTTTACTACAACTTTTGCATGGGTTCTTCGTCTCTTCTTCGATTACGAAGAAAAGGAAATAACGTTATATACTTTCTCTCTTTTGATTTTTATATTTTATTTCCTCTGGTTAAGGATGGAGGGATTCCAACTATCTGTATCTATGGGTGATTTAACACTTGTTGATAATTACTAACAATGGATCCCCATACTATTATGGAATTTGTTTTTCTTTATGTAGGCTTAATAAGGATAGTTACATGTATAACTACACATATTGAATGGGAAGCCTTGATAGATAACCTGGAGAAGATAACTTATGAGGTCAAGTTTGAACAGACACCAAAGGTGATTCCATCTCCAAGGTAGTCACTCGCATTAGCTTTGGTTAAATATTTTGTGTAACTTACATGTTGGTTGGAAATATATAGAGTAATTTATGATGTTTCGAGTAAGATATAGTCCTTTCTAACGTTTGCATCAGATGGGGTTTCATGGTCCATGAACTCAATAATGATAATATGATCTATTCTGCATTACCCTTTTTTACAACTTCTTTTTTTTGACTTTCTTTTACTCTTCTAGATCTGCTAGTCTGTGTGTATACTATTATTTGGTTATCTAAGGGAAATTTCAACAAAATTTGAATTCTCAAGCTGCAGAGTTAGATTCTTCTTGTCTAACCAAAGCAACAAGATCTAGATATAGGCAAGTAGTACAATTTTTGGGGTTTTAATGTATAACAGAAACGACGCAGGAAAATGTTTCGTAATTCTACAACTATAAAACTAATACAGGCTTTCGTCCAAGTATTCTCTTCATTCCTCGTGCGAATACAACAACAATAACAACATACCCAGTGAGTCCCACAATGTGGGGTTTGGGGAGGGTAGATTGTACGCAGACCTTACCCCTACCTTAGGTAGGGAGGCCGTTTCCCGAAGACCCTTAAGAAAAGCATAGGAAAGGTTAGATACGGGTAAACAATTCAAAGCAATTATGAAAATGAAAACAACGAAAGTGAATAAGCCATGATAAACCATTCAGCAAGCAAAGATACTCGCAGAAATCAAGGGACAAGAAACTAAAGATCAATGCAACTACTCACAAGAAAGGATAAACGCGACTACCTACTAGCCTTCTACCCTTATCTGAGTCCTCCATACCCTCCTATCTAAGGTCATGTCCTCGGTAAGCTCAAGATGCGCCATTTCCTATCTAATCACCTCTCTCCAATACTTCTTCGGCCTACTTCTACCTCTTCTGAAACTGTCCTTAGCCAACCTCTCGCACCTCCACACTGGGGCATTTATGTCTCTCCGCATCACATGCCCAAACCATCTCGGCCTCGGTTCCTCGCATCTTGTCCTCCTACGAGGCTACTCTACCTTTTATCTCCGATAACTTCATTCTAATCCTATCGCTCTGTGTTCCACATCCATCGCAGCATTCTCATTTCCGCCACTTTCATCTTCTAAACGTGAGACTTCTTGTTGGACAACACTCCGCCCCCATACAACATAGTCGGCCTAACCACCACTTTGTAGAACCGACCTTTGAGTTTTGGTGGCACCGCTTGTCGCACAACACTGCGGAGGCAAGCCTCCATTTCATA
>NC_081349.1:40552189-40703385 GCF_029784015.1 Lycium ferocissimum
GTCTACAAATGGGTAGCTATTTGTAGATTGGGCTGATGAATATAGGCTAATGATATTGAACACTTTCATGGTAGTTTGAAAAATAATATGGATTGATTGAACTTCAATTTAGGCTTCTAAGTTTAAATAAAAGACCTATTTGAATTTACTTTACACTAATATGTGCTAAAGTATTACCTAATATAAAAATATGTATTTATTAATGCTCAGGTAATAAAATTATAAGACACCGTAATAACCGTGCGATAATATCAGTAAATAATGCTATTATTTAACTGCGTAAAAAAAAAAAAAAATAATGCGATGCGTGTGCATAAGGTGGTAAAAATGCTGAAATGGTTATAATGCAACTTATAATAATACTGGTAATAATGATAGTAAAATAATAACAATAATAATAATAATAATAATAATAATAATAGTAATAATAATAATAAGTAACCAAATAATAACAGTGGTAGTACATAATAGAGTAGACATGGAGGTATTAATAAAAGCTAGTAATTGTAGTAAGATATAATTTATTTATTTTTTTAAGTTGCCAAAAGACTAGAAGCGTAAATAGATATTTCGGAAGAAAGGTGGGACAAAATTGGGTGTCAACAAAATTAAGCCATCATATTCCTAAATGTAGAAGAAGATTCAGAGAAATGATAATCCCGCAAAGAGAAGATAAACTTGAGTAAGCGGATGATATAATTGGTGTGATCATTTCTCAAGTAAATCTTGTGGCTAATATGAGAGTTTGGGTGTTAGACTTTGGTGTTACTAAGCATATTCTACACCCAAGTTGAAGAAGAAAAATGGTTTATTTATGTTGGTGATTCTAGAACTATTCAAGTTCTTAGAATGGAAAAATCTTCTTCAAATCACTTTTGAAAAAATTATTGGCATTAGCTGGGGTAATTTATATTTCTAATATTTGAACTAATTTGGTTTCTCTGAGATTATTAGGAAAAGTGGGGGTGAAGGTTTTATTTGAATTTGATAAAATTGTGTTAACCAAAACCAACGTTTTGTGGTCAATGAGTATTGTAATCGTGATTTATGTGTGTGCTTATTATTTTAAAATAAAATGGATAGGTCCAAGATTCGTTCTAGTATTATTTTAATATATTATTGGATCATTATTTTACAATTTAAACATATCTTTAAAAGTTTATCAGACTATTTGAATGGTCTCTCTTTTCAAATTATGCAAAGTTAGAACAAAATATTTAATATATTAAATAGTGTTGAATAGTCTTTATGAGGTGTTAATGATGAAATCGTCATTTGTTATTTGGCTATTATATTAGCTTGCAATAATTTGAATGATTTTAAATTCAATTTGTTTTGTAATTGATCGCTGTCTTGAATGGCATTGCCTGACCTTTACATTGTTCTGTCAAACTATCAGAAAGTTAGCATTTAAAATGTTTTTTGATATACGTTGGTAAAAATCTTATCCATTTTGTTGGACCTTTGCCTGCATATATATTTTATAACTATTTTGCTTTTGGAGTATATAGGATATATCAATAGAAATTCTTTATCTTATCATTGTTTTGTTGTGGTGTATAAATTTGTATGTCATATAAAATAGGATGTCTTACGAGTTTTATAAATTGTGGAAAGCTAATCCCTTAGATTGCAATATTTGAAATTGTGGGGGGGTGTTGCTGATGTTATGTTACTCAATTTTGAAAAGAAAACGAATATCTGAGAGGTACCACAAACACGGTACTAAACATAATGAATTTTTGGAGTTGGTTGGTGATGAGGCTAAGTTGTTAAGAGACCTCTTAGTGAGTATTCCAAGGGGAAAAAAATCAACATCTTTTGTGTCTATATATTGTGGTTGCCAAGCAATGTTAGCTGTGTGAGAAAATAAATTTTTCAATAGCAATAAAACATATATGTTTGAGACATAGAGTGATAAAACAACATTGTTGTGAGACGGAATTATTTCCATGAATTATGTGATGTCTGAGGTGAATTTGGCCGATTCATAAGACTAAAAGAAACATCGAGGGGAATAAGACTTTTGTCATTTGATAAGACTAACAATGATGGTAACCCAACCTATGTGATCGGAGATCCCATGAATTAGGTTCATATGGGTAATAACAAGTCATTAGTTGATCAAAAGTGCACTATTAAATTATGTCCCTTCCTATGGTGTGTGAATATAGTGCAGTTCTGCAAGGCAAAGTGAGGCTGAGTTATAAACTCTTAATCCATTACCATATCCTTTATAGGTGGTGTATTCTTCGCGTAATACACTTGATGGGTGGACCTATATGAATGTGGAGTGGTGCCGCTTCTATGAAATTGTGACGGATTTCTAGAGCACTCATGAATACCAGGACACGCTCATGGCCTCTTAGCGCAAAACCGCGATAACTACAAAGATTGTGCAAGTATAATGTGATAGAATAAGACCCTGGCTTACAAATGAATTCTTGGTTCATAGAAGTTCTAAACTTCACCAATTGTTCTGTAAGTTAAACTTATTTTATCTAGGTTTGGTTCATAGTCTACGGGACACCAGATTCGACGCGTTGTACTCATATGTGAAAACCCAGCAAAACTTCTTATTTTGTATATTTTATTATTTTTGAGATATATGGAGGATTGTTAGAAAAATATTATTTTCCATTTAATATCTCAAAAATAAAAGGACTATTTCTAACAATCTATTTTATACATTAGTAACAGATACTTTGTATAGTTATTAGGTGGTTTTAAAGAATTAAATATCTTAAATTGACTAAGTGATCTTGATGATAAAACTGTTATTTGCCATCACATTTACTGGCATTCTAACGTTAATCATTTCAATAACCATTAAAGACATTTACTATATTTGACTATCCGTTTTGAACCTTCAATTTTTAGAATCTGGAAGAGACCATATGGTTGCTATATATATTACCTTGTGAGTTCATCTTTAAACAGGGAAAAACATAGGAAAAATACTTCTCATTTGTACTGTTGGGTTTTCTACGAGAGACATATACAAAAACACATTTTTCCTTAAAGATTATAGTGTGTTGGGTTTTCTACTTTGTGGAATCTTTGTTAGATTCTGGCTCCTAGTTTTGTACTAGAAGAGCTTGTTGAATCTTGGGGGATACACCCATACCGGGTGAAATATCCTTAAGGACAGTGTCATTGGCATGCCTCAAGCTACAAAGAATTCTCTACAAGTGTTCGTGATCAAGTATTTTCCTCAAGCTTAGAAGAAGTTCCTACAAGTGTTCGTGATGAAGAGAAGTCCGTATAAGTATTCGTGATGAAGAAAAGTCCCTACACGTGTTAGCGATGAAGTATTTTCCGTAAGATTTCCAAGAATGGCCTTTGACAGGCATTTATTCAAGCTATGCGTTGTTACCCACTGCCTACCTTGAAGGGGGGGGGGGTGTATTAAACGAAAGTTTACCTTATTACTGATTACTATGCTTAGATTTTACTGTTTAATGCTTAGGTTGTTACTGGTTGACCACTTCAGTCGCTAGTTGTTAGGATTTAGTTGTTCCTTTATTCTTTCAATAAATCTCCTTATTCAAGGAGTTTGTTTAGCAAAGTAGTTTAGTTCTCCTCCTCTAGAGGAGTTAGTTTAGGGAAGTGGTTGTTTCATTTTGCATTTAAAAGCTGCAGTGATCCAATAAACAGCATTCAGTTTTGTGCCTTTACACTTGTTCTTATATCGTGGGAAAGTGAAAAGTTAGGAAAAACTTAAAAATGCAGACACCACTAATCATGCTATGTTACAAGTAGAATACATAGGGGTTATAGTTTGGGAAAGCAAATCAGACTTTGACGTATCATTTAGAGAAGAAACGAAAACGAAGCTTTAAACCTAGTTAGTCTATCTGTCAATCAAGCCAAGATAAAACACCATCGAAGGTTGGAGAATCACACTCAAAAGTATAACCAATTATGCATCGTTACAGAAAAGTAGGCCTAGAAATTATAATAAAGCATCACATCTAGCTTACTGAAAAGAATGACAGTGAATAAAAGAACATAGAGAATAGAGATGCCTCATTTAGCATGTCACAAACCTCATTAGCACAAGAGAAGTAAGCCCATACTAATCTGATCAACATTAATCCTTCACTTCAAGACAAACATCTATGCATCTCGCAAGGAGTTCTCCAAAGTCGAATCATCAATCCAAATATAAAAAAAATATCCTATTTGTTCACCACTATAGAGACCAGTGGTAGACCTCTGTCAAAATTATTATAAAAGTGAAAGCCTACCCCTCCAAACCCCTTCTTTAATTCTCTGCTTTTATAAATTACCCAATTTTATCAAGTTTTAACAAGCAAGCAGTAGATTTTCAAAAGGTAAACTCCCATCTAGCAAAGAATCCTAAGTCTACAGTCTGCCTCCTTGTTGGTGGTTCATTCTCCCTCTGATCGAATGCACAAGTATAATACAGGATTTATTTCATTTTTGGCCCGACAACCAAAATTAGTTACGGGCGCTAGCCAAAATATACAAAACCTATACACTAATTATGTATATTGTGTGTATACAGTACGAGTATTATATGTATATTTATACTTAATGTACAAAACATATACATTTATTGGCTATTATTCTTTTAAGCGGTCCAAAATTATCCCATTGCAATATACCATCAAAGAGGAATTTACGCTTTCCTGTACTAACAGCTGTTTTCTCTTTTTCCTTTCTGTTAAATGAGGCTAAAAACTGCTAAAAGTTAAGTCCTTTGGAAAAAACATAGGAAATTCTCCATTTAACAAAAAAAGAAAAAAACTTCATTAGCAATTTATGATCTCAATTCATTTAACGGCTCATCAAGTTAATCCATTCTTTCCTCATGGACACCCCTGTAACTTCCATTTTCATAGACGACTCGATGCAATTACAGTATCTAATCCACATTTCACTCTTCTCTTCAAAAACGTCGAATAACAGAACAAATATATAAGAACAAATAAAACCAATTCAATAAACAGAAAAAAAAAAAAAAAAAAAAAAAAAAAAAGAACAAATATACGTCATTTTTATTTCAAAAAGGAAAAAAAAAGGAAAATTACAGTCAAATACCATTCGGCTATCTTGTTTACAAAATATTTACACATCGTATAAGTAGTGTATAGTTTATACTAGATATACATACATCTATATAATTACATATACTATACATACGTATACATACTTACACATATAATATACATACCTAAACATATAATATACATACTTATACACTACCTATACAATTGAAGTGTATAGGGGCAGACGGGCACTGTATACTCCGGCCATGTTTGGTAAACTAGATGGCAGAAGGGCCCAGGAAAAAAAAAGAAAAAGAAAAAACTCAATCACTACCAACATTCATAAATATGAAAATAATAGCCTGAAACCACTTTGTTACTGGAGGGGATCCTATCCCACAGAGCATTGCCGCAACACTTCTTTTCAAAACCTAATTAAAGCATTTACACTCAAAAGAATATAATGTACAAAAATAAAAAGGTGTAGTAATTAACCTTCTAGATAGTTCCACACGTTATGTGACTCTCTCTCTCTCTCTCTCTCTGGAACGGCAAATGATAGTCATAACATCAACTCATCAAGGGTTTGTTATATACTTCAAAAAGTTAGATTGATCTATAAAATTTGAATATTTTTGTATTTAAGTACATTACAAGAGTACCGTTAAAGTAAGTTATCTTAAGCAAAGAATTTATAATTATTATCTCGTATTCTCTATCCCCCTAAATTAGCCTCTAATTAGATTCTACTTTATGCATTTGGTACTAATTAAATTATCTAAGTGAAAACATATGTGATAAAAGAAAGATTAAAAAAAGTTATACCTGAAAGAGAAAATTTACTCCTATAAAAGAATTGCTAATTGGCCCACAGACAAATTTCAGCATTGCTTTTTCTATTATAGAAGATTACTACTTTGACTTAGCTACATCAGCCTAATTCTAACCAACAATGTGGTGGATGGATATAATTTTGTCACTCTTAATCAGATGTCTTGAGTTCAAGCCTTAGTTATGAAGGATATAGAAAAAAATTAGGGAGCACTTCTTCCTTGAATGAGGTCTCACACGGCGCGAATTCGGATTGAATGAGCCCCAATACAAATACCAAACACTGAATAGAAAATTTAAAAATAAAATAAAATAAACGTAATACTATAACCCTACCTTTCTGCTAACACTTTGGGCCTCATATACCACTTTTTTCATTTTTCTTTCTTCTTTTAGTCTCTGTTGAAGCATGAACTTTACATTTTATTATTTTTTTTTATTTTTTTTTTTTTGTCTCTTTGCTCAACAGAGGATTGACATTCATTAGTACCATGCGAATACTAATCAAGAGAATAATATTTTAGTTTGAGAATTTTTTGTAATGAATTGTAGCTCACTTAAAAATCAAGAGTGCTTAAAAAGCTATTATCCTATTGCTGATCTGATATAGAGGTATGTCATTAAAGTTTACTGAAAAAATATTAATGAAAGAAAATGTAGCTCTGATCGTAGAGTATGGTGTTGTTAGACGGTGAAATTGTATGCATTAAATAAGGTATTAACTGAAAATAATGTGATCTTAAATCTTAATTAAGTGCTAAATAGAAATATGTGTGTGGCCAAGCTGAGGACTAATTGACGGATATTGTCGGACAACATCATAACACTAACAAGAGTTGATTGGAAAATGCACAGGAGATAACACAACACTTTCTAGAGAATTGTGTTTAGAAGGTAGTGTAGCTTTGATAAAGTGCGTAGTGTTATTTGACAACAAAATGGCACTGATAAGGTGCAAAATGGATAGAAGTACCGGTGGACAACGACATGCCTTTTAAAAAAAAAGAACTCTTTTATAATGTAATTATAAAAAATATATTAACTCAAAATATTTCTCGCTCGACGACTTAAGGTTGACATGACACAGAGTACAGACTATATACTTTTGGATGCAGTCACCTTTCTGGACATCAATATGGTCAATAATTGATTGAATGCTTATTGAAAACATATTGTCGGTAGTTATATAGTTGTATTTAATTGTTATTTACCAATTAATAATGAAGGGTAAACTTGTCATTGTAGGTGGATAATAAGGGATACAAAGGTTGGTTTGTATACTCCTTAGATTCATTCAATTTGTTGATAATAAACTCTCTCTCGCTCTCTTCTACACTTGACTGAATTTCCCTTATATATTGTCTAAATGTTCAGAAGTTATTCTTGCATTCTTAGCTTTTACAGAATTGTTCTTAATTGATTAAGCACATAAAATTGGTATCAGAGGCATTCGATACTTTGATAGCAATGGCTATGATCAAAGATGATACCTGCTATGAAGAACTCAGACAAGATATTGACGACATCAAGAAATTCATAATTGACACAGCTCGAAGGCATGGTGAGATCTTGGAGGAGATAAAGAGCATGCTGGTATCATATTAACAGTAACAAAATCGCATGTCGGTAGTGAATTTTCAAATACTAGCAGCAAGTTGAATTCACGGCATGGTGCATAATTATACCCTCTACTTGCTAACAACCACAAAATGGGGAATGATGTTCAGCAGAATCATGCTCTTAATTATTTGACTCTCATTATTTGAATCTCGCCATGTGAATAAATTAAAGAAAATATTTAATATTTATGATGAAATGAAACTGAGAAAGTATTTAATTTGTTGATACTTTTATTTCATATATATTTAAATACATTTTCTTAATAGAAACATTTTGATGGTGTTAGTGACATAAGGATAACCATAACGTTTTATTGGAGTATCAATTTTGAAAAGTTTAATTTGAGTATTGCTGCAAATGTTCCAAGGAAACAAATACTGAAACCACATGAAAGACAAACGATTGAAATATATGGAGAAAAGACAAACGATTCAGAAAACTATATAGAGAAAGAAATTATGTGGTTCCCTTTCTGCCTCAACCTAAACGTTTGGCAGAATTTGTACACAGTTAATAGGTGCTCTTCACAAGTCGCACCACTTTTTCAACTTAGAACATCGTCTTAAGAAATGAATAATTTTTTAATCCACATTTGAAATTACTCACGTTTGGTCTATCGCTCATTGTGTTCATGCTAGTGGAAATTTATTGCAAAATAAACAGATAAATTTTTTTCCATTTGTCAAATAATGAGTGGCGACTGACACAATTTTTGTTTTATGTGCCATGAGACCTAACATAAAAAAATTCGTTTTCTCTCATATTTTCATAATCTTCACCGTGAAAGTAGAATGTGTCATTGTTGGAACAAAAATTAATGTCATTGCCTTGATAGATTATTTTTGGAGCAATTTCGTTTAGCCTTCCAATCTCCCATTTTTCAAGGTGTTGGGCGTTTTCTCCCATGTTTAGAGTCAGTAATCCCTGTTCAAGATATTTTTACTATGTGGACTTTTCATGATAAGTGTTTATGTTTCTACTAGATTAGATTTGCACGGGCGCAATAATTTTGACACTAATATTTTCTTTTGTTTTTTCGTTCGATATTCGGTACCCGTTTTGCGCTCGATTAATTTGTATTCGTGTTAAAAAATCTAACTATTAAGGTAAAACACTTTCTACTAAAAGCGATTTCATATCCAGGGCTCAAACCTAGTTAATAATGAAAAATACTTGTTATTTCATTACAACCTTTGATAGTTTTTTGCCGTCAAATATTGCCTTTTCTTCTCCTTTTGTTTATTTTTTCACATAGATCTTCTCAAAAAAAAAAAAAAAATACATAGATGAATTTCGTGAACATATAGTCAATTGATACACTAAAGCATGACATTTTATCAATCATAGATTTGTCTATTACACTACAAAATTTACCTATGACAATATTAATATGAAGGTAGTAGTCTTAGTGATAACAAAATAGGCACAATATAATTGGTTCAGAAGTCTCACAAGAGTTTTCATAGGTCACTTATTGATTTATTTGTGACATCCTCTTATAAAAGCGAAGTTATGCTTCTTTCTATCATTTGAATTTTATCAGAATAGTCGAATGAACATTTTCGTGAAAACTATCAACAACTAAAGTTAAATAAATCTTCACTTTTAATGCTCTAGTCGCTTATTTCATTGTGTCGTAAAAAGATTAAATGCGAGTTTATCAAAGTTAGAAGAACGAATATTCTAATTTTCTATGCACATGCGGTACTTTGCTTTTTTATAACAAGGAAAGTTATACACTTGTAATTTCTAAAGTTTTTTAGTCATTCATCTTGAATTTTTATTTGCTCAAAATCTCAAATCTTGTACTGCAACTAATTGTTAGATTTTCAAAATGGAGTTCTTTTGTTAGGGTATATATTGCTATTATTATTATTATTATTATATAAAATTGTAATTATTTGAAGTACGCACTAAAAAGAATGAGAGTAAGACACTTAAAGAATATAAATTAATCCTCCGTAGGAAAGAAATAAAAATAAAAAATTTATAAAACTTGCATTATTATAATTTTAAAATACAAAATTTATACATTTTCTTAAAAGTTGTGAAGAGAATGTACGTTTTTACTTACCTTTTGATATTTTATTAACAAGTTTCTCACATTCTACATTATGATAATATCAAAAAACTCTATTATACTTCATGTGCTAACCTTTTTGGATTTTTATTTTCAAAATTGTTGATCAATTCTATTAAAATATAAATTACTCTTTCGGAATATAATCTGAGTTCAGTTCAAACTCATTATCATATTACAGAAGAAGAAGTGAAGCTCGTTCATTCTCTATTTGCTAGCTCGGCTTCTTTATCTTGTAAGGACTATGAAGTCTATAGAGTGTTTTGTTTATTGTTATTTTTTAAGTCAAAAAATCATTTTTCTAGTTATTAGATGAAATCATTTTAGCCACCTATTTTATTTTCAAATACGCAGTTACAATAATAAGTTTTTACAAATTGTTTAATAAATATGTTGAATTTAATTCTTTTATCAAATTAACATTCTTTGTTCTGTCATATATTTAAAATTAATCCGAGCAAATAGAGAAATTATAGATTCCTACAATTTTGAGGTGGGTTCGAATTAAATGTTAAAAATAACATATTATCTTCTCAACCCAATTTATGTGACACTCTTCGTTTTTTCGAGAAATAATTTGACTAATCTTTGAAGCTATAAATTGGATTAGATCAACTTAATATTTATAAATTACAAATTAAATATTCAAAAATTACATGAAAAATATTATAAGTTGTTCTTCTCATGTCAATATAATAAAAGATACATTTTAAAATATTAATCAAAGTTTAAGTAGTTTGAATTAAATTGCGATAGAAAACTAAATTTGTCAATAATGCAACAGTGAAATAAATTTAGCCTAAAATTAATGTAATGTGGATATGAAAACTCCAATGATAAGTCAGATGTTGTACTATGCAGTATGCAAGACGTAGGCCTAGCATTTAAGAGGACTTTTCACTGCTTAAAAGTATAGCTAATTTTCCTAGATATTGACTCTACAAAAAAAAAAAAAAAAAAAAAAAAAAAAAAATCTTCACTGCAGAATGTACGGATGTTATATTCTAGATATTTAGCTGGAATGAATTTTATGTGAATGGACTTAATTACCCTTGATCGTCCAAGGCTTCACCTTTCTATATAATAAAATAAAAATTCCTTTATATTGCTACGTTCTATGCTACCTATTTTATGTTATGCTACCTTTTACCTCATGTGGTCTTTTTATGAGAAGTTTTTGCTTTTCATTTATCATTTGACAAAGAATACGTTGGAACTCCCATTTGCTATGTCGTGATTGAGACTTGGAGGTGTCGTAGTACGCTTCAAGAAAGGAATTAAGGTATGTAGGTTTTCTATTCACGTGTGGAAACATCATTGTCCTTCCTCACGTCACGTTTGAAACACGTTTTCTCCTCAGAGTTAGAGAATTATGTCTCAGTTCATAATAGACCCTAGATACATGTCATTAATTCTATATTATCTTAATCAATCATGTTTCCGTTATTTGTATTCATGAATACCAATTCGATTACCATGAATCTGTTCGCAATCCGCGAATACTCATGTTTTGAATTCCATGAATTATTAGTTACAAGTCATGAATTAGGATTACTCTACTGCATGCATTTTACTTGTTTTCATGGTTTACACAAAGTTACATTATATATCTATATGCATGCCATATTATGTTTACAAGTCATGTAATACAAATCATGGGTTATTCAGCCAACCATGTTCATGTTCATATTCATATTTTGGGAGTTGCACAGATTACCGAGAAAGTTTAATACCTGAAACTACGCATGTCAGTGTAGGATAAGGATCGCTCCGCCCAATTAGGACGATTCCTTCATGTTTCTTATTTCGGGATATTTTATGGATCCATTCATGTCATGCTCATGTCTCGTACCCGAACAAGGTATGAGATGGCTTAGCTGATTAGGCAGAGATCAGACGCCACGTGTTCACGTGGTGGTTACATTTCGGTTATACTAAAGTTCTCCCACTTAAAATGTTTTACTCATGTTATACTATAATTTCATACCAGGCTATACTCATGTTCATGTTCGCTTACAGTTTCAGTTGCAGTTTCAATCCCTATTATTTCATGTGTCATGTTTATTCATTCAGTTGCTTTACATACAAGTGCAATTCAAATGTACTTACGTTCCTTTTGTCCGGGACCTGCATTTCATGATGCATGCGTTAATTTACAAGACGACAAATCTGTGAGTGCCATGTTACGCCCAAGTCATGGTTTAAGGACGTGACAAGTTGCCTCCTTTATAAAGCTTTACATGAAATCTTCGCTGTTTCTACGAAAATATTGATGGATAATAACATGGCTCTGATCGGAGAGTAATGTATTGTTAGAGGGTGATATCACATGCACTAACAAAGCATAAACTGAAATATTGTGATCTTTAATGAAGTGCTAAATAAAAATATCTTATTTGGCAGTAACATGTGTGTGACACTAATTGACATTATATTGTTGGACAACATTATGACACTAACAAGAGCTGATTGGGAAATGCGCCAGAGAAAACACAACACTTACTGGAGGTGTAAATTGGATAAGAAGTACCAGTAGACAACGACATGCCTTTAAAAAAGTTAAACAAAAGCACTTCAGTTTCAAAGTCTTTAACCGTTATAGACGACACCTTGTCTGTTGAAGATGACACCTTGTCTGTTTTGAAGTCATCTTCAACAAAACGACACCGTAACCTCAATACAGTTGCCTCCTCATTTTTCTATATACATCTCATTTTCATTATCTCAGTGTCTCATTCGCAGCTATAATTAGTGATCTCTTAATTTTCTTCTTCTTCTTCTTGTGCTTTTCTAGGAGAGTGGACTAAATTTTTGTAGCTAATGATCGATTAGGGAGGACGATTCTTATTGTTATAAAACTACTAATATTTATAGGATAAATATAGGTCTATTTTAGTAGCAATTATAAGTCGGTACGTAAATTAAAACATGGTACATGAAGTGAGGTTTTTCAGTATGAAGTAACAAAATAAAGTTTTTAAATTTTTTTCTTAATTAAGTTACAAAGATGGTTCTTATTAAAAACTTAAGCCAAAATTTTTGATTATTAAAATTAAGTTCTTGTACAACTCTTATAGCATAAAAACGATGTCTCTAATCACCAGTACCGACTTTAGGGTGAAGCTGATAAAGCAAACACAATAGGTTTACAAATTAGTTTTTGAAAAAAATGAGAATTTTAAAGTAAAAAGTATAATTTTTTAATTCAAAAATAAAAGTAGACTTTAAAATTGATTTGAACAATTCGAAGCATGTGAAAAAATTATAACTAGTGATAACCAAAAACCGGCAGGTTAAAACAACGATATGTACTTTTCATGCACGAGAAATCATACTAGCCATATTCCAACTAAAATTATTTCATATGATGCACGTGCGGCGCACGAGATGCACGTGCATGAGCTGGTTTTATTTAATATACTTGAGACCACTTGTTAAGATTTTGCTTTTGGCCACCAATTTTATTGAGCCGCACCTGCTAATCACTTGCCTTTTTTCTTTAATTTTAACGAATATTCTCTTTTCTACTTTAAGCATTTAAAAATTTATTGTCACTAATTCATATTGGCAAACCATGTCTAATCACTTGTAATTTGCAATTACCTAGGTTCAAATCTTTTAAAAAGGGATACTAATGTTATTTTGAAACGAAAACTAATTAATCGAAAAAATAAGTACCTTTTGAAATTCAATTTGAAGATTCCTTCCTTAAACAAAGTAAAAATGCCTTTAACCATTATAGAAGACTTCTTGTCAGTTTAAAAGTCTCATCAATAAAGACATCGTAAAAAGAACTCAGTTGCCTCCTCATTTTCCTGTATACATCCCATTTTCGGTTATCTCATTCGCAGCCATAATTAGTGATCTCTTAATTTCTTTTTCTTCTTCTTGTGTTTTTGTAGGAGAGTGGACTAAGTTTTTGTAGCTAATGATCGATTAGGGAGGACGATTCTTATTGTTATAAAACTACTACAATTTATCAGGTAGGTATAGGTCTTTTTTAGTAGCAGTTATAGGTCGGTACGTAAATTAAAACACGGTACATGAAGTGACGTTTTTTCAGTATGAAGTAACAAAATAAAGTTTTTAAATTTTTTCTTAATTAAGTTACAAAGACGAGTCAGATTAAAAACTTAAGCCAAAAATCTTGATTATTAAAATTAAGTTCTTGTTTTAACTCTTGTAGCATAAAAAGGATGTCTCTAATCACCAGTGCTGGCTTTAGGGTGAAGCTGATAAAAAGCAAACGCCTTAGGTTTATAAAGTAAAAAGTATAATTTTTTAATTCAAAAATAAATGTAGACTTTAAAATAGATTTGAACAATTCGAAGCATATGAAAAAATTATGACTAGTGATATCCAAAAATCGGTTGGTAAAATAACGATGTGTACTTTCATACACGAGAAATCATACTGGCCATATTCCAACAAAAATTATTTCATCGGATGCACGTGCGGTGCACGAGATGCACGTGCGGCGCACGATATGCACGTGCGGCGCAAGAGATTCACGTGCATGAGCTTGTTTTATTGAATATACTTGAGTTGTTAAGATTTTGCTTAAGGCCGCCAATTTTATTGAGCCACCCTTGCTAATCATTTATCTTTTTTTCTTTAATTTTAACGAATATAGTCATTAATTCTCCTTTCTACATTAAGCAATTTAAAAATTTATTATCACTAATTCATATTCGCAAACCATTTCTAATCACTGGTAAATTGCAATTGCCTAGGTTCAAATCTTTTAAAAAGGGATACTAATGTTA
Source organism: Lycium ferocissimum (assembly GCF_029784015.1). Classification (NCBI taxonomy): domain Eukaryota; kingdom Viridiplantae; phylum Streptophyta; class Magnoliopsida; order Solanales; family Solanaceae; genus Lycium; species Lycium ferocissimum. The sequence continues at coordinate 40,566,502 of NC_081349.1, forward strand.
TTTTGAAACAAAAACTAATTAAATCCAAAAAAAAGGACCTTTTGAAATTCAATTTGAAGATTCCTTCCTTAAACAAAGAAAAAAAAAGCCTCTAACAAGTATAGAAGACTTCTTGTCAGTTTAAAAGTCTCATCTATAAAACGACGTCGTTAAAAGAACACAATTGCCTCCTCATTTTCCTATATACATCCCATTTGTGTTATCTCATTCGCAGCCATAATTAGTGATCTCTTAATTTCTTTTTCTTCTTCTTGTGTTTTCCTAGAAGAGTGGACTAAGTTTTTGTAGCTAATTAATGATTAGGGAGGACGATTCTTATTGTTATAAAACTACTACAATTTATCGGGTAGATACAGGTCTTTTTTAGTAGCAGTTATAGGTCGGTACATACATGAAGTGAGGTTTTTTTAGTATGAAGTAACAAAATAAAGTCTTAATTTTTTTCTTAATTAGCTTACAAATTAAAGACGATTCAGATTAAAAACTTAAGCCAAAATTTTGATTATTAAAATAAAGTTCTTGTCCAACTGTTGTATAATAAAAACGATGTCTCTAATCACGAGTGTTGGCTTTAGGGTGAAGCTGATAAAGCAAACACCTTAGGTTTATAAATTAGTTTTTGAAAAAAATGAGTATTTTAAAGTAAAAAATATAAATTTTTAATTCAAAAATAAAAGTAGACTTTAAAATAGATTTGAACTTATTCGAAGCATCTGAAAAAATTATGACTAGTGGTATCCATAAACCGGTTGGTAAAACAATGATGTGTACTTTTCATGTGCGAGAAATCATACTGGCCATATACCAACTAAGATTATTTCATATGATGCATGTGCATGAGCTTGTTTTATTAAAAATACTTGAGACCACTTGTTAAGATTTGCTTTAGGCCATCAATTTTATTGAGCCGACCCTGCTAATCACTTGTCTTTTTTCTTTATTTTAACGAATATTCTCTTTTCTACTTTAAGCATTTAAAAATTTATTGTCACTAATTCATATTCACAAACCATGTCTAAATCACTTGTAATTTGCAATTTCCTAGGTTCAAATCTTTTAAAAAGGGATACTAATGTTATTTTGAAACGAAAACTAATTAAATCCAAAAAATAAGTACCTTTTGAAATTCAATTTGAAGAATCCTTCATTAAACAAAGAAAAAAAAAAGCCTCTAACCAATATAGAAGACTTTTTGTCAGTTTAAAAGCCACTTCAATAAAACGACGTCGTTAAAAGAACTCAGTTGCCTATATACATCCCATTTTCCGTTATCTCATTCGCAGCCATAATAGTGATCTCTTAGTTTCTTTTTCTTCTTCTTGTGTTTTCCTAGGAGAGTGGACTAAGTTTTTGTAGCTAATGATCGATTAGGGAGGATGATTCTTATTGTTAAAAAACTACTGCAATTTATAGGGCAGGTATAGGTCTTTTTTAGTAGCAATTATAGTTCAATACGTAAATTAAAACATGGAACAGGAAGTGAGGTTTTTCAATATGAAGTAACAAAATAAAGTTTTTAAAAGTTTTCTTAATTAAGTTACAAAGACGATTCAGATTAAAAACTTAAGCCAAAATTTTAGATTATTAAAATTAAGTTTTTGTACAACTGTTGTAGCATAAAGACGATGTCTCTAATCATCAGTGCCGGCTTTAGGGTGAAGCTGATAAGGCAAACGCCTTATGTTTATAACTAAGTTTGTGAAAAAAATTAGTATTTTAAATTATAAAGTATAATTTTTTAATTCAAAAATAAATGTAGACTTTAAAATAGATTTGAACAATTCGAAGCATATAAAAAAATTATGACTAGTGATATCCAAAAACCGGTTGGTAAAATAACAATGTATACTTTTTATGCATGAGAAATCATTGATAAGCTGGCAGTTTACCAACTTATTTCTTCTTTAATCTTAGATTGTTGTTATGTTTTGATTGAGAAAATAGTGCATTTAATGTTGTTTACTTCTATTTTGCAGGTTTATGTGATTTAGAAGTGATCAGGAAGAAACTAAGTGAAAAAGAGACAAAAAGGAGCCTTATTGAAGAAAATGAAAAAAGTGGCTAAAACTGCAAAAAAAGGTCAGAATTGAAATTCTGAAAGTTTGGGGTTGTTTTGGTCATATTTTGATTTGGAGAATGTGGAACTACAAAAGGAAGGCTTGGAGGAAATTTCTCATATCTTTGGCCATTATTTTTACAAGACTTGGAAGCTAGGGTTCATCAATCACACCATTGGAAGAGAAAATTGGAGCACTTTAATCATCAATTTCTTAACCCTTTGTTCATTCCTTGCTTTGTATTGTATATCTAAGTGTGTAGAATTTTATTCCATCACTTTAATCTTGTTTTTGAAAATATTCATTTGCAAAGTTGGATGAAATCTCTTGTTGTGCTTATGATGTTTATCTCTAATGAAGTAGGTCATTGTTTCTTTAATTAATCTTGTCACACCCCTTTTTTGGGCCCGAAGGACACTCTCTTGTTATGCTTAAAATGTTTATCTCTAATGAAGTGGGTCATTGTTTCTTTAATTGAATCTTTGTCACACCCTTTTGAATAGGACACTTGTTTTTTATTATTAAAAGGGTTTTTTCATTTGAAGTGACGGTTTTGAATAGGGAATATTTATTTACAGAGTCGCCACTTGAAATTGAGTTTTGGTATTCTAAGTCACCTTATTGAATCCCTAATCAAAAGGAAATGGCTCTTTTATTTTTGGTCTGCGTAAACAAAAGACCGAGTAAGGAATTCTGTTGACCGAGGAGAAGTTATTAGGCATTCCCCAAGTCCCGTGGTTCTAGCACGGTCGCTTTTATCGGCTTATACCCGGTTATAATTAATTCTCGGATAAACGAAATGTTTTAATTGTTTAAACTTAGGAGCGTGTATGCACATAAGGTCTTTCATTAATTATATTATTAAAGTGTCAAGGGGCGGGGTGGCTCACATGATTTTTCTTTAATTATATGCATTTAACCGAGGAACGAGTCTGTCCACATGATCAATACAATTATTATTAGACGGTCAAGGAGCGGAATGACCCACATGACTTTTCTTTAATTATGTGCATTTAACCAAGGAACAGGTCTGTCCACATGGTCAACACAGTTATTATTAGAGTATCAAGAAGCGGGATGACCCACGTGACTTTTCTTTAATTATATGCATTTAGCCGAGGAACGGGTCTGTCCACATGGTCAACACAATTTAAAACGCGCCTAAAGAGTCTACCGTTAAAGCCAATTATTTGTCTCTAAAATCCGAGACTTATTATTATTTGGTTAATATTTTTCACTCTTTCGACAACGGATTTTGAAACGTGTTCGCAACCCGTCTCGCTTCCATACAATTGGTTTTACCACTTTTTTCTTTTATACTTGAAAACGGGGTTTGAAATTAATCCGCACCCCATCTCGCTCATCTCACACTAAAAAATTAATTAATCGGGCTTTTTGAAAATTAATCTAGGCTTAATTATTTAGAGATCAATGTCGAGGGCCAAATAATTTGAAAACCGTACTGTCGTTATTAATATGAAACGTACGTTTAACGGGCCAAGTCTTATCCGAACAAATTAATCTTGAACCAAATATGAAAGAAACAATTAAATCTCCACCGAGCAATTATATTCTAATAGGATGGCATCTAAGTCTAATTAATAACTAATGACATAATGAACTCATAAAAGATCTTTTTTACAATCTCGACAATCTGCACCTAACTTAGAATTAGTATTCCTCCATATCATTTTAGAATACAAAGAACATTGAATACTTCACATGAAAAAAATGAAATGCAACAGGAATGCAAAGAAAGTTACGGCATTAAACTTCAAAAAAAAAAAAAAAAAAAAAAAAAAACGAGATAAACATAATACTACGAATCATGCGAACTGGAGCCTTAATATAATCATTAAGAACAAGATCTCATCCCAACTTCAATTAAATTTATAATGTTGAACATGAAAACTTCATGTAATAATCAAAGACAAAGTAAAGATTGGACCTTTATACCAAGAAACTAGAGGCGAATCCTAGTTATTTCAAGAAAGCTTGTTAGGATCACGCTTTGAATTTTTTTTTTAAAAAAAAAAAACGCAAAAGTGCATTTAATAGGGTTCGATCCCATAATCTTAAGAGATTAAAGGTAGCACTTAGTCAGTGCTCCATTCAGTCTAGTTTGAGCATGTGTTCCTTTAGTTAATGTTAGATATATTTTACGGATTATATACATGATATACCGAGTTTAGTCGGGTGAACATGTGTTCATGTGACCCATTTTTTATACCTGGATTCGCCCCTGCAAGGAACTGCAGTTTGTCGCCGTCGACCGGAAACCTTGACCTCGTTTGTTTTTGTTTAACTCCGAAAGATCAAACCCTGAGCTCGCTGGCTCTGCTTGTCGGCAAGAGGTGATGCTTCAAAGATTTGTTTCAACTGAGAAAAAGAATGAAGATCTGGTGGAAATATGGGTTCGGATGGTGCAGCTATGGTGGAACGGGCTGTTTTCAGTTCTGTTTTGGGTGTTGGAGATGGGTTTATGGTGTCGGGAAAACAAAGAAAAAGACCTATGTATGATAAGGTTAGTGATCTTTGAGATTTATAAAAAAATGGTGAGGACGCAGAGGCGTATCTAGCTTACAAGGTTGGGGTTCAACAACCTCAAACTTTCGTTTAACGGTGTAAAAAATTATTAAAATTATAATAAATAGAGATAAATTAAACTTTTAAAAATATAATGGGTTGATTAAAAAATTTTAAAAAATTGAACCCATAAAATTTAAATCTCCACCAGAGGACGCTGCCTCTTAGTATTTTAGTGGGTGTAGCTACTGTGCTTCATAGTTCATACGAAGAAGGCAATTTGGTATTGCGGCTCATTATGGCTGATTTCTGTGGTGTAGTGTATTAGGTGTGTTAGGTCTCTAGGTGTTGAGTCTAGTTAGGAAATTAGGTCGAAAGTTCCTCCATTTATGATGTGTCGGCTAGAATACATAAAATATCTTTGGATATTCTTTTCCTCAAAATGGAATGTGCCATGGATATGGATGAGGTGAATTTTTGCCATATGGTAGGCTATCATTGGTTCGATTTTCTTTTTTCTTTTGATTAAATAAAAACATCAAGATAAAATATTAATCAACTACTTTTAAATTAAAAAAAATAAGAAAAATAATTACACCAAGGAAAAATTTGAAAGCTAATTAACTAAAAAATAACTAGATTAAAATAAACCTATTTTTTGTTATTTTTCTTTCGTCAAAATTCAAAACTTGTACTCTAGAAATAGTAAATATTTTTGTCCCTCTTCTTATTTTTCGTAAACAAACCTACTAAATAAAAATAGAATAAAATCGACACTTCAAGACTAAAAGTAAAAGAAATATTTAGACACTATAAGGGGAAACACCCAAAGGGTTAAAAATCACGTGTCTACAAATCTTCTTTTTCTTGTTTCTTAAAGGATTAGCAACCCTAGGACTGTATTTACTTCGGAGCTCGGAAGAGGAAATTTGAGGTTGGAAGGATTAATTAACAAGCATTTGGGGATTTAAACCCATCTAATAACTTGAGCGAAGAATAGGATAGTTACTTAAGGTTAAATTGATTGTGTCTAATATCACACTCTAAGGCTTGAAAAAGCTTGGAGTTAAATTCATTGATTTAGTTGGAAGACTTTCAATGAGATTTTCGAAATCATTATCTATTAACACAAATCCGCTCTTAGTTGTAAAATCATAAAATATATTGGATCGTTATTTGAGAGTTCCTTGTATCTATGCTTGTGACCATTGATCATTTTACTTGCTTTCTAGCTTAGTTTTATCTTTGTTAGTTTTTAAATCAAAAATCAAATATTGAAAAATTGTTTGGCTTAGCTTAGTTGGTGATAAATCCTTTACTTTCTCAACGCCTTTATATTGTTCCCTGTGGATTCGACCCCCACTCATATTTGGGTAAATTATATTGCATATGACCGTGTACACTTTCTCTTTAAGGAGTGAATTTGGAAGTTACCAATCATACTGGCCATATTTCAACTAAAATTATTGATAGGATGCACGTGCATGAGTTTGTTTTATATACTTGAGACCACTTGTTGAGATTTTGCTTTAGGCCACCAATTTTATTGAGCCGTCCCTGCTAATTACTTGTCTTTTTTCTTTAATTTTCACGAATAGTCTTTTTTCTACTTTAAGCATTTAAAAATTTATTGTCACTAATTCATATTCGCAAACCATGTCTAATCACTTCTAATTTGCAATTACCTATGTTCAAATCTTTTAAAAAGGGATACTAATGTTATTTTGAAACAAAAACTAATTAAATCCAAAAAATAAGTACCGTTTGAAATTTTGTTGAAAGATTCCTTCCTTAAACAAATTTAAAAAAAGCCTCCAACCATTATAGAAGACTTCTTGTCAGTTTAAAAGTCTCTTCAATAAAACGACGTCGTTAAAAGAACTCAGTTACCTATATACATCCCATTTTCCGTTATCTCATTCGCAACCATAATTAGTGATCTCTTAATTTCTTTTTCTTCTTCTTCTTCTTGTGTTTTTGTAGAAGATTGGACTAAGTTTTTGTAGCTAATGATCAATTAGGGAGGATGATTCTTATTGTTATAAACTACTACAATTTATAGGGCACGTATAGGTCTTTTTTAGTAGCAGCTATAGGTCGGTACGTAAATTAAAACATGGTACATGAAGTGAGGTTTTTTCAGTATGAAGTAACAAAATAAAGTTTTTAAAAGTTTTCTTAATTAAGTTACAAAGACGATTCAAATTAAAAACTTAAGTCAAAAAAATTGATTATTAAAATTAAGTTCTTGTACAACTCTTGTAGCATAAAAACGATGTCTCTAATCACCAGTACCGGGCCAGCTTTAGGGTGAAGCTGATACAGCAAATGCCTTAGGTTTATAACTTAGTTTTTGAAAAAAATGAGTATTTTAAATTATAAAGTATAAAGTATAATATTCTAATTCAAAAATAAAAGTAGGCTTTAAAATAGATTTGAACAATTCGAAGCATATGAAAAAATTATGACTAGTGATATCCACAAACCCGTTGGTAAAACAAAGATTTGAACTTTTCATGCACGAGAAATCATACTGGCCATATTTCAACTAAAATTATTCATAGGATGCACGTGCGGCGCACGAGATGCACGTGCATGAGCTTGTTTTATTGAATATACTTGAGACCACTTGTTAAAATTTTGCTTTAGGCCACCAATTTTATTGAGCCGCTCTTGCTAATCACTTGTCTATTTTCTTTAATTTTAACGAATATTCCTTTTTCTACCTTAAGCATTTAAAAATTTAATGTCACTAATTCATATTCGCAAACCATGTCTAATCACTTGTAATTTGCAATTACCTAGGTTCAAATCCTTTAAAAAGGGATACTGATGTTATTTTGAAAAGAAAATTAATTAAATCCAAAAAATAAGTACCTTTTGAAATTCAATTTGAAGATTCCTTCCTTAAACAAAGCAAAAAAAAAAAAAAAAAAAAAAAAACCTCTAACCATTATAGAAGACTTCTTGTCAATTTAAAAGTCACTTCAATAAAATGACGTCGTCAAATGAACTCAGTTGCTTATATAAATCCCATTTTCCATTATCTCATTCGCAGCCATAATTAGTGATCTCTTAATTTCTTTTTCTTCTTCTTGTGTTTTCCTAGGAGAGTGGACTAAGTTTTTGTAGCTAATGATAGACTAGGGAGGACGATTCTTATTGTTATAAAACTACTACGTACAATTTATAGGGTAGGTATAGGTCTTTTTTAGTAGCAGTTATAGGTCGGTACGTAATTAAAACATGATACATGAAGTGAGGTTTTTTCAGTATGAAGTAACAAAATAAAGTATTTAAAAATTTTCTTAATTAAGTTACAAAGACGATTTAGATTAAAAATTTAAGCCAAAATTTTTTATTATTAAAATTAAGTTCTTGTACAACTCTTCTAGCATAAAAACGATGTCTCTAATCACCAGTGCCGGCTTTAGGGTAAAGCAATCGCCTTAGGTTTATAAATTAGTTTTTGAAAAAAAATGAGTATTTTAAAGTAAAAAGTATAATTTTTTAATTCAAAAATAAAAGTAGACTTTAATATAGATTTGAAAAATTCGAAGCATATGAAAAAATTATGACTATCACTACAAAAAAAGAATAATTTGCGGAGGTTAAAAGTTGCAATTTGCGGAGGTTTTAGTCTCCACTAGTTGCTAGAAGAGGCTAAAACCTCCGTGAATTGCAACTCTCAACCTCCGCAAATTACTCATTTTTTTGTAGTGCTAGTGATATCCAAAAACCGGGTGGTAAAACAACGATGTGTACTATTCATGCACGACAAATCATATTGGCCATATTCCAACTAAAATTATTCAAAGGATGCACGTGCGGCGCACAGGATGCACGTGCGACACACGAGATGCACGTGCATGAGCTTGTTTTATTGAATATACCTGAAACCACTTGTTAAGATTTTGCTTTTGGCCACCAATTTTATTAAGCCGCCCCTGCTAATCACTTGTCTTTTTTCTTTAATTATAACGAATATTCCTTTTTCTACTTTAAGCATTTAAAAATTTATTGTCACTAATTCATATTCGCAAACCATGCCTAATCACTTGTAATTTGCAATTACCTAGGTTCAAATCCTTTAAAAAGGAATACTAATGTTATTTTGAAACGAAAACTAATTAAATCCAAAAAATAAGCACCTTTTGAAATTCAATTTGAAGATTCCTTCCTTAAACAAAGAAAAAAAAAGCCTCTAACCATTATAGAAGACTTCTTGTCAGTTTAAAAGTCACTTCAATAAAACGACATCGTCAAATGAACTCAGTTGCTTATATACATCCCATTTTCCGTTATCTCATTCGCAGTCATAATTAGTGATCTCTTAATTTCTTTTTCTTCTTCTTGTGTTTTCCTAGGAGAGTGGACTTAGTTTTTGTAGCTAATGATAGATTAGGGAGGACGATTCTTATTGTTAAACTACTATGTACAATTTATAGGGTAGGTATAGGTCTATAGGGTAGGTATAGGTCTTTTTTAGTAGCAATTATAGGTCGGTATGTAAATTAAAACATGATACATGAAGTGAGGTTTTTTTAGTATGAAGTAACAAAATAAAGTATTTAAAAAATTTCTTAATTAAGTTACAAAGTCGATTCATATTAAAAACTTAAGCCAAAAATTTTGATTATTAAAATTAAGTTCTTGTACAACTCTTCTAGCATAAAAACGATGTCTCTAATCACCGGTGCCGGCTTTAGGGTGAAGCTCATAAAGCAATCGTCTTAGGTTTATAAATTAGTTTTTGAAAAAAAAAATGAGTATTTTAAAGTAAAAAGTATAGTTTTTTAACGGAAAAGGGCCAAAATTCCCAAACTTTAAAAAATAGTTCATTCATACCCTTCGTTACTTTAATTATAGATTTGAACAAATTATACCCTTGTGTCTAATGGCATGGCATCATCCCGGCCCTTCAAAATTTTACCCTCAAATAATTTTTTACCCGAAAATAACTCAGTGATTGAATTTTTTTTCCAGCCAAACTAATACGGAATTTTTTTTTTTTTTTTTGCTAGAAAAATTATCCGTATTAGTTTTGTTGGAAAAAAATTCGGGTGTACTTTTTTAGTGGTAAAAAATTATTTGAGGGTAAAATCTGATACTTAGCCATATTCCCCACTAAAAAGGGTATTTTAAAGTATAAGGATGCACGTGCATAGACTTTAATATAGATTTGAACAATTCGAAGCATGTGAAAAAATTATGACTAGTGATATCCAAAAACTGGTTGGTAAACAGCGATGTGTACTTTTCATGCACTAGAAATCTTACTAGCCATATTCCGACTAAAATTATTTTATAGGATGCACGTTTGCACGTGCATGCTTTATTGAATATCTTGAATTTTATTGAGCTTTAGGCTACCAATTTTATTGGTACATTTCTTGCTAATCACTTGTCTTTTTTCTTTAATTTTAACAAACATTCTCTTTTCTACTTTAAGCATTTAAAAATTTATTGTCGCTAATTCAGATTCGCAAACCATATTTAATCACCTGCAATTACCTAGGCTCAAATCTTTTAAAAAGGGATACTAATGTCATCTTGAAACGAAAACTAATTAAATCCAAAAAAAATTAAGTACCTTTTGAAATTCAATTTGAAGATTCCTTCCTAAAACAAAGAAAAAAAAGCCTCTAACAATTATAGAAGACTTCTTGTCAGTTTAAAAGTCTCTTCAATAAAACGACGTCTTTAAAAGAACTCAGTTGCCTATATACATCCCATTTTTCGTTATCTCATTCGCATCCATAATTAGTGATCTCTTAATTTCTTTTTCTTCTTCTTGTGTTTTCCTAGGAGAGTGGACTAAGTTTTTGTAGCTAATGATCGATTAGGGAGGACGATTCTTATTCTTATAAAACTACTAAAATTTATAGTGTAGGTATAGGTCTTTTTTAGCATCAGTTATAGGTCGGTACGTAAATTAAAACATTGAGATTTTTTCAGTTCGAAATAACAAACTAAAGTTTTTTAAAATTTTCTTAATTAAGTCACAAAGATGCTTCTTATTAAATACTTAAGCCAAAAATTTTTATTATTAAAATTAATATCTTGCACAATAGCATTTAGTTCGATCAATTCTTGTAGCATAAAAATGATGCCACTAATCACTTATCTTTCCTTTAATTTTAACGAATATAGTCCATTAATTCTCTTTTTACCTTAAGAATTTAAAAATTTATTGTCACTAATTCATATTCGCACTAAAAACTTATTATCAAAGGCAAAATGTTCTAACCATGTCTAATGACTTATAAATTGCAATTACCTAGGTTCAAATCTCTTTAAAAGGGATACTAATGTTATTTTGGAACGAAAAAATAATTAAATCCAAGTACCTTTTAAAATTAAATTGGAAGATTCCTTCCTTAGGCAAAGAAAAAAAGTCTCTAACCATTATAGAAGACTCCTTGTCAGTTTCAAAGTCATCTTCAACAAAACGACGTCGTAAAAAGAACTCAGTTACCTTGTCATTTTCCTATATACATCTCATTTTCCGTCGTCCCAGTCATCTCATTTGCAGCCATAATTAGTGAATTCTTAATTTCTTTTTCTTCTTTTTGTGTTTTCCTAAGAGAATGGACTAAGTTTTTGTAGCTAATGTAAGTTTTTGCAGCTAATGATTGATTGGGGAGGACGACTCATATTGTTATAAAACTACTACTCCCTCCGTCCCAAAAAGATTGTCCTCTTTTGACTTAGCGCAAAGTTTAAGAAATAAAGGAAGACTTTTGAAATGTGTGATCCAAAACAAGTCTTAGATATTTGTGTGAGTCGTCATAAACTTAAATTATTTCTAAATATAGAAAGGGGACAATCTTTTGGGACAGTCTAAAAAGGAAAGGAGGACAATCTTTTTGGATAGTCTAAAAAGGAAAGGAGGACAATCTTTTTGGGACAGACAGAGTACAACTTATAGGGTAAATATATGTCTATTTTAGTAGCACTCATAGGTCGGTACATAAATTAAAACGTGGTACATGAAGTGAGGTTTTTTTTAGTATGAAGTAACAAACTAATGTTTCAATTTTTTTTAATTAAGTTACAAAGATGATTCTTATTAAAAACTTAAGCCAAAAAATTTGATTATTAAAATTAAGTTCTTGTAGCATAAAGATGATGTCTTTAATCACTTGTTTTTTTCCTTTAATTTTAACGAATACAGTCACTTGTAAAATAAATTTTTCCTTTAAAATTTATTGTCATTAATTCATATTCGCACTAAAAAGCTTATTATAAAAGGCAAAATGCTCCACTCATCTAATCACTTGATAAGTAGCAGTTATCCACATTCTTTTTAGAAGGAATACTAATGTATCATGAAACGAAAAGAGTTAAAATTAAATCCAAAAATATTATTGTAGTATCTTTTCAGATTGGAAGATTCCTTCTTTAGGCAAACAAGATTCTTTAATTTAACCATTATAGAATACTCCACAGTAGAACTGCCAGTTTCAGAGTCCATTCTCTTTTTTACTTTTATTGTCACTAATTTAAATTCGCACTAAAAAACTTATTATAAGAGGCGAAATGCTCTAACCAGGTCTAAATCTAATCACTTGTAACTAGCAAAATTGTCCAGGTTCAAATCTTTTGATAAAGGATACTAATGTTATTTTGAAACAAAAAAATAAATTGCTCCAAAAAATATATATCTATTCAAATTCAATTGGAAGATTCCTTCCTCAGGCAAAGAAAATTCTTTAATTTAACCATTATAGAATACTCCAAAGTAGCACTGCCGGTTATAGAGTCCATTCTCTTTTTTAATTTTTTTTTTAAAAAAAAGTTGTCACTAATTTAAATTTACACTAAAAAACTTAGTAATAAAAGACAAAATGCTTCAACCATATCTAATCACTTGTTCCAAGGTGTCAAGGGATGGGTATTACACATTTATGCTTTGCAGATGATCTTCGACTATTTGCAAGAGGAGATGAGACATTTGTTATGCTACTACAAGAGAAATTTCCCTTTCTCTGAAGCTTCTGGACTGAAGTCTAACTTATCTAAAAGCCAGGCATACTTTAGAGGAGTTGATTACATTACTAAAACAAATATCCTGACTATTTTGGGTTATGAATTGGGAGAGCTTCCTTTCAAGTATCTGGGTGTTCCTCTGTCTACTAAGAGACTAACAGTTCTATAGTGCAAACCATTAGCAAGCACGATTACAACTAGGATCACAACGTGGATGGCCAAATGCCTCTCCTATGCAGGCAGATTACAACTTGTTAAGGTTGTCTTGTTTGGAGTTCAGGCCTACTGGTCTCATTGTTTTTAATGCCTAAGAAGGTGATAAAGATGATAGAGGTAGCATACATGAGCTATCTATGGTCTGGAGAAGCTACTATCACCAAGAAAGCCTTAGTGGCTTGGGACAAAGTACACTTGCCAAAACATGTTGGTGGTTTGAACATCTTGAATTTGAAAATATGGAATCAGGTGGCTATTTGCAAATTGCTCTGGGCATTGAGTCAAAAGGAGGACAAGCTATGGATCTTCTAGATCCACACCTACTACATTAAGGACCAAGATATTCACTCTATGGTGATTCCCAATCAAGTTGCTTAGATGATCAAGAAAGTTCTCCATATCAGAAAGTATTGGCAAGATTTGAGAAATATAGATAGTCTGATTATTGGGGGCAAGTTCCATTTGGCTACTGCATATAAGAGACTTAGGGTTGAAGTAGAGAATGTAGCATGGAACAAACTCTATTGCCACAATATAGTTGAGCCTAAACAGAATTTCATCCTCTGGTTCAACTTACATGGGAAGCTCAGAACTAAAGATTTGTTAGTGAGATGGGGTCTAAATGTTAACCCCGGATGTGTTTTGTGCAGAAATGGGATTGAACTAAGGAACACCTATTTTTTTGAATGCTTATTCACTCAGGAACTCTGGAAATGCTCCTTATTTGGCAGAAATGGGATAGAAGAGTCCAAGCACGGGATACAAAATGGATGTGGGTGTTGCTCCCAAACGCACACGCAAGTATACGCGGTCGTACAAGTAATATAGGATTTAAAGTCTAGATATCGTACCCACAGAGACTTAAGATTAACCGTCAACTAAATTAAACTAATGCTAATTATCTAAACAAGAAATAGAATCCAAAGTTATATTTATAAACTAACTAAAAACACTTCAACCAAGAAAGAGCGCATTTTTATTGGAGAAGGGATAGATCTAGGGCTATGACCACTAACAATCCAGTCAAGTCTTCAAATCGTTCTACCTATGGGTTACTAGTTGACGGGTTGATGTTAACTTTATGAGTATCTTCCGAGTTGCTCACAAGCCTATAGATGCTACTATAACGCCTATATTTGTCACGCCCCGAATCATGGCCTGGGCGTAACACGGCACTCGGGCCTTGCTTGCATGTGTTCGAGCGAACCTCATGGATTGCTTGTCAACATGGGCATCAAAACAACATAATCTATATGATGCAATTTAAATGAATCATGAAAACATAATTGCGGAATAAAGTCTTGAAGTAATCTCGTAGCGTGAAAAATCATGAAAACGTAATAGTACGCAAACGTAAAAGCATAATCGACTCGAGTCGAACTAACATCTTCTATGAAACCTCTAAAACATGTCCGAATACTAACTACCGGGACATGGCCCCGAACTACCATAAACGAATACTAGTGCGGACTCCATATTGAACCCTAGAGAAGTGGGGCTCGCGAATAAGGCGATAACCGAGGTGATCCCATCACGGGTGTATGCTCCTGAAAATCGGTATCTGTACCGTGAAGTGCAAGCCTCGGGCAAAAGGGACGTTAGTACATGGTGAATAGTCCTAGTATGTAAAATCTGCTGAAATAAAGAACATGGCACAACATAGGTATAGGACATGAACTGAAGCTAAATATAACCTGAACATGAGCATGAAACGTGAGTAAAGTCTGAAAACAATAAATCAATGGAAATACATGTATATAAAACTGTTTGTAATGTGGGGAGTGTTATAGTATAACCGACAACATGATCTGGTACTTGCGTCCTACCAGCAGAACACTCACACCTTGCCAGGGATATGAGATTTAAGTAATAATAAGCATGTAAGGATCAAAACCGCATAATGAAGGTGTTGCCTCCTTGGCGACAACCACTTATCCTACGGTGGCTACGGTTTCGGGCTTTGCGAGCATACCGGTTAACTAAGCAAATCCCAAAAACATGAACATGATGTAGTTGGCTAAAAAGCCCATGATTTTCGTGAAATAACTTGTAACATGGTTTCATGAAATATCTTGTAATATGGTTTCATGAGATAACTTGTCATAGTGCTGCAAACATGTTCTTGATTCGCGAGTAACAACAATAGTTCATGATTATATATAGAACTGACTTGAAAACATGCTTGTAACTTGCTAAATAAAAATCATAAAGTTTCATATAAACATAATGAGAACACATTAGGAAGAATTCATGATTCATGGAGTAAGCTAGGGTTCCTAATAAACGTAATGGAAGATTAGGAATACAATAACGAATATAGATACAAAATTCATGTACATAAATACATAAATACGGGCTACTAATATGTTGGGTTTAATGCCCTAGGATTTGAACTTCATGGATATCAAGAAACAGAGCATGGGAAAGAACGTAGAGATTCCCACATATGGATAGAAGTTCTACATACCTTAATGGCTCCAAAACTTGAATTTTGGAGAAGATTTCCTAAATCTTGATTCTTGAACCTTGAGATGGGTTTTCTTGAAAACCCTAGATTAGGAACAATGATTTCTTGCTTAGATTATTAGAGTATATGTTAGAATTGAGTTGGAAAGGTTTGGATTGACTTACCTTGATGTTTTGGATTGTTGTTAGGGCTTGGAATTGTGAATAATCAAATAAAAGAACTCAAGGCTTGAATTTATACAAAAGTGAGGCGGAAATTATATGGACATATTATACGGTCCGTATAAAGTTATACGGTCCGTATAATATGACCATATTTTATCATGGCACAAAACAGAATGTCGGGTTGAGGTTTCATGAAGTACGGACGAGTTATACGGTCCGTATAAAATTATATGGGCCGTATAACCGAGTTCGTATAACATGACCAGTGAGCCAACGGATCGCTCGTAATCCTTCGGTAAAATGGCCATAACTTTTGTACGGATGTCCGCTTGACCCCATAATATACCGTTGGAAAGGTATTTCAAAGGGCTACAACTTTCATTTAGGAAGTTTTCCAAAATTCCTAATTAATAAAGGGGTTATGGTCATTGGAAGTAAGACCTCTACAAACTCACTTGCAAACATGCCCGTAGGTGGCTTCAACTTTGCTTTGCCCAAAGACATTTCTTATGACTTGATTAGTTTTCAAAACACTTCTTATAACCCTCATATTGGCTTAGTGGCTTGGGACAAAGTACACTTGCCGAAACATGCTGGTGGTTTGAACATCTTGAATCTGAAAATATGGAATGAGGTGGCTATTTGCAAATTGCTCTGGGCATTGAGTCAAAAGGAGGACAAGCTATGGATCTCCTAGATCCACACCTACTACATTAAGGACCAAGATATTCACTCTATGGTGATTCCCAATCAAGTTGCTTAGATGATCGAAAGTTCTCCCGATCGATGAAAGTATTGGCAAGATTTGAGAAATATAGATAGTCATTATTGGGGCAAGTTCCATTTAAAATAAGAGACTTAGGGTTGAGTAGAGATGTAACATGGAACAAGACTCTATTGCCACCGATATAGTTGAGCCTAAGCAAGCATTTCATCCTCTGACACAACTTACGGGAAGCTCGGAACTAAAGATTTGTTAGTGAGATGGGGTCTAAATGTTAACCCAGGTGTGTTTTTTGTGCAAAAATAGGTTGAACTAAGGAACACCTATTTTTGAATGCTAATTCACTCGGGAACTACGGGAAATGCTCCTTGGTTAGTTCAAATGGGATAGAAGAGTCCAAGCACGGATACGAGAATGGATGTGGGTGTTGCTCCCAAACGCACACGCAAGTATACGCGGTCGAAGAAGTAATATAAGATCTTAAAGTCAATAACCATCCTTAAACTTAAGATTAACCGTCAACTAAATTAAACTAATGCTAATTATCTAAACAAGAAGATAGAATCCAACATATTTATAAATTAACTAAAAACACTTCAAACCAAGAGCGGATTTTTATTGGAGAAAGGATAGATCAAATCTATGACCACTAACAATCAAGTTCGAGTCTTCAAATCGTTCTACATGGGTTACTAGTTGACGGGTTGATGTTAATTTTATGAGTATCTTCCGGGTCGTCACAAGCCTTGTATATACTACTATAACGCCTATATTCACACGGTGTTGCAGAGGTAACAAGAACACATTTATATCTCATAGTATTCACCAAAGTGAGGCTAAAGGGTATATTCCTATCCTCACTAGCGAAATGATTAATCGAACAAGCTCTATTTATTCTTATTACGCATGCAAATTCTCTATCCCTATTTCAATTCAACGCCACAAATAGTGCTCAACTATTTCGTCAAATAATCAAACAATTAAGATCAAGAATAAATAAATAACCTAAAGAGGGAAAATCAATATATATAAACAATAATCACACGTCAACTTTCAGGTTTGACCCAAAACCATAGAGCTAAAGAGTTTAGCTCCACATAGACATGAAGGAAAAACAACAAATCTTCCGAATAAAAATGTCAAAAAGCAAGCGGTCGGATCCCAATTACCTTTTGAACTTAACTACGATTCCACTGGCGACTCTAATCTCTCTCTCGGTCAAAAGTTATGAACTAAGAGTTTCAAGTTTTTTAAAGTTACGTAAAAATCCTGCCTTATGAACTATTTATAAGTTTAGAAAAAAGCCCAAACAAAATAACTGAATTCAAAATAAAATGGGATGAAGTAAATTCCCGAAAATTCTTTGTCGCGTCGCGTACAAGCATTATTCCAGAAAACTCTTTTTCCGCCGCTTTGCTATCACCCAATTTCAATTCTTGTTTTTCATCTCTTGGTTGCCATCAATTTGGGGGACAAACACATGTTACATGTTCCCCATGCGGTTCCCCTGTTTATTTCTTTTCTTTTTCATTCACTTTTTCTTCAATTTTGCTCCAAGTGTCTTTCCCTTCACACAGCTTTATTTCTATATAGTATAAATATAATATTAAAGTACAATTCATTATAATAATACCCAAAAGATGATTAAAAGCATTAAAATATAAGATAAACAATGAGTAAATATATAAATTATTGGCCGAACATCAGTGGGTCCAACAACAATTAGTGGGAAAAACACCCAAAGAGGATGACACTCAGGGCAAGTTTGGCTGCAGTAGTATACTACATCTGGATAGAATGGAACATGAGAATTTTTCAACATAAAATGCTCTCAAAAGAAGCTTTGGTGCATCAGATGAAGCTTAACCTCTGCATCAAAGTCAGACATAATCAAAGACTGTTTAGACACATTAACTCACTATGAGTTTAGGAATTTTGTCATTAGCAGTTTTCTTTGTTATAGAGGAGTAGCTGAGAAGGGATTGAATTGGATAATTCACCCTTGTTTTGTAAAGATTTCACTTAGTAATTAATAAAAAGTTCCTTTAATTGCCACAAAAAAAAAAAAAAGAATCTAATCACTTGTAAATACTAGCAATTAGTGGCGTACGCAGGATTTTTTCTAAGCAGTGTTGACATTTTAATAGAGGTGATACAGTTTTGTCGCACTGAGTTCATCTAAATTTAATACTTTTAACGTGGTGCATAAATTTATGCGTAAAAATCCGTTATATATATATATATATTGAGTTCATATTAAGAATCTTAGAGATTGAACCCGTAGAGATGAAATTCTGAACCTGCCTCTGCATTTTTAACAAGTAAAAAATGAACAAATCAATTAGACCACTTATAACAACGTAATTCATATCATATGAATTAAGAATAATGCAAATATGATTATAAATTATCTAAACAAATCCCCATATTTTTGTAAAGTATACCTAATAACTCATTGACTGTTGTAAATATGATAATATGGATGTCCATAACTTCTAGGAGTTAATTCACCATTATGTGCACTATTATATGTAGTTATACCACACCTCCACTACTCCCTCATTCATCTCCCACAACCACATATTCTTCCCACCTTCTCGAGGAGTTAATGCCATATTCAAGACAATCCGAGACCCTCATCTATGGGCGATATAAATAGAGATATGATATGTGATGTATATACACTAAAGAAAAGAAAGAAAGTCATCTTTACATTGTTTTATTCTATATTGTTTCTCTTGTTCTAATAGTTTATGTATATCACCGAAATTGAGCTTGGTTTTGTAATACGTTATCAATGAGTTTGCCAAACTAACGATCCTATCACCTCTTCTCGATAAATAAAATTCCCCGCCTTTAATTGGATCCAAGACCCAAGAATGGAGATATGTGCCCTTTGGATAGTGCTACAATCCGCCTATATTAAGAGAAAAGCTCAATCTTCCCTTATTCTCAAGGCGAACACCCTCACCGTTAATACAATACGAGTACAAGGCTACCGAGGGTTGAAAAGCCAAAATTACGTCTGGAGAGAATTTTGGCCATTAATAATGCATTGTATCGGGCAAGTCTCAAGAAACTTAAGAACTATTCGAAGGTTATTCGCCAAATGGCTATCAGGTTGAGACCACTAACGATAAAATGTGTCGTAGATATCTACGAAGACAACGCAAAAAGAGGCATGAAAATTACCCGCACTTTCTTCTCAACACTCATACTATATCAAAGTAGGTTGAAACACATGTCAGTAAATAAAAGGTTTAATGTCAAACCGAAGGATCATTTGACACCGTCAAATATCGAAATATGATGCCAAAATAATTAAGTTCTAAAGGCATACTTTAAGAACCAAAAGATTCTTCAATTTAAGGAATTCTCTTCAGGCCGCTGTTCTCATGAAATCGAGATTAAACCATCAAGGCAATATCGGGGCACCTCGGTACATTCGATCAAATAAGTCATCTATTCGTGGAATTTAAATATTTGTTCTTGATCGACTTTATTTAGAATGGGCGATAGTCAACGCACATTATCAAAGAACCATGGCTTCTTGCGAAATTGATGGCTCAAATCCCTGGCGTTAAGAGCACAATTTCCGTATACGATAAAGAAAATTGTCTAAAACGATTCGAGTTTACATCTCAGCCTTTAATGATTATCGGGAGCCATCCTAATAAGTGGAATAGATCATGTTCATACGCAAAACGTTTGGCCAATCAATGATTAAACCCCCAATCGATAGCTGATTTCATGAAGACCCAGGACAAAACTTCCCGTTTCGATATGGGACAGATCGATGCACGCAAGAAGATCCGGAAGTCAATCCTAACCCGAACGAGATCATGAATATAACCCATTACAATTTTTCTTTGGGTCGTGAGCCAAATATTTCCCACTTCAATTAGGACTTATCGAATCACCCTTGCTCCACCACAACGCACATTAGAAAACTTGAAATTTACATCTTTTGGTTCTACAATCAATCGACGCATAACATGCATATAGAATCAGCATGGAGATTTATTACATCAAAATCTACCCATTTCTAACTCACATAGGTCACGTTCCCAACATTAGGGAGAACATAAACTCGACCGAGATAGATCGGAATGCATTATCACTATCTCATTTAGATCCTCGAACAAATCAATGGAGTAGAGACTTCAAAAGGTGATTTATTTTCAAAATGTTCAAATCAAATTACAAAACCAAGCTCAAAGTAACAATATAAACTATTAGAACAAGAGAGCATAATATAGAATAAAAGGTCGTAGCATTTACTCTCTTTCTTTTCAACATATACATCACATATCATATCCCCGATACTTTGGCCAAAGATACAAACTAAGATTTGCTCAATATGACATTAACCCCTTTCGGATTCAGCGGGAAGAATACGTGGTCGCCCTATATGAGTCGCGGTTATTATGAGGATAACCACATATAATAGCGTACATCAGAATTAACCGAGTTCGGGACATCCATATCCATATTTACAACACTTCTCGATGTCCAATAACGTGTCCGTCGTTACACCATAGCGTCTTCATTAAAAACCTTGTACAAAACCCAACGTGGACAAAACTTCTCGACACTTAGCACAAATCGGATTGGTGAAATTACTCCCCCGATGAAAAATCACTTTAGTTCTCGGGAGCGACGATCCCAATCTTGTATACTCTAATCTTTCCTCAAATGTCGAGGTTGGTAATGCTTTTTTAGCATCATGTATCCGCCAAATTATCAATCTCCGTTCTTAAAGATCTATCTCACCTTTCTTTTCATTATCGTTGAACTGTCAAAAAAAACTTGGTGAAACGTGTTGTTGAACTCTCGTTTTTCTCTTACGTATCCTCCTCCTCTTTATCCTCGTACAACATAGTTGGAATATCCATTTTCAAAAAGAAAACCACATATTTCAATAGACGAGTCATCCCAACCAAACACATTCCGTGCTTCAATATTATCTCCCATCGCACAAATAGGGCGCAAGACCCCCAACGAACGCCATCACTATAGCGGCTTTCTCCATATGTGTAAATAAGATAGCTTAGCGAGACCGGAGCAAATGCTGGGGTCGACAACATCCCGCATCTCGCATACACCATTCTCGACTCTGCTTCACAAGAATAAATAATGCTCATATTTTTAGCTCCTCGAAGATATCCGAATATATGCTTAACACCATTCCAATGTCTTCTTGTTTGAAGATCGTGACAGCATCCTTACTCGGGATAAAACATATATCTCGTCTAAAAGTTAGCAATGATAGACACTCGACGAGGCCCCAACCGCACCGAGATATGGAGTTTCATCACCAACGAGCTCTTCATCATTTTTCGAGGTCGAATGTGATCTTTAGGGTACTCAAGTGATCTCACAACCATCGGGGTGCTTCATCCCGAGAAAGTCCTTATCCATGTAAAAACTCTCCAAACCTTCGAACTCGAATTTTACTCCCCGACAAACATTCCATTTGTCAAATGCTCAATTTGTCAAGCAAAGACAAAATTTTGTCTTAGCATTATCTTTCATACTCATCCCAAACACTCTACAAAATTTTCGAAAGCTCTTTGTGAGTGCCGCCATATTCAAGTCATCAACATACACAACTATTATGACAAATTCCGTACCTTCTTATAAAAACACAAGGACGGTGGCCATCATTTTTATATCCTATTTTTTAAAAATATTCACCGAGACGATTAGAACATCCATTCGATTGTTTCAACTATTTAGAAAGATTTTTTAATCTGTATCAACGTTTCCTGCGAACTTTGTAATGCCAACATTGAATCCTTCAGCGGTCATAAAAATATTGTGGTCCAACGAGCCATATAAAAGTCAGGACAACATCCACCGGACACGGCTTTTCACGCATCGTCAGATTATTAGATACCTCGAAGGTAATCGCATCCACCACTAGAGATCAAGTCTCCACATAATCAATGCTGTGCTCATAAAATCCTCGTGCTACGGCTGTGTTTATATCTTACGAAGCGACCTTTTCATTTCTCGTTTTCGTCAAACACCCATTTGTACCCCACCGGCTTCGACATCTATGGATGCACTATTGGTCATGAAACTTCACGTTTTTAAGCGAAGTTCAAGTAATCGTTATTTTGGCCAATGATTTTGTCTACATTCATCAATTGATTTTGGCTCAAGCTCACCATGATAAGTTAAGGACAAACCATATATGCAAAATACGTAGGTAGAGATCATTTCGGTTCCATTTTATTTTAAGACATATTATGAGATAATAATTCTTTGGAATATTAAGAAAAGTAGTTTTTGGCTCAATGGTTTCAGACAGTAAAGTTAAAAAAGACACGAATAATAAGTCAAGCCACGTTAAACATAAGACCCAACCGTGTGGGTATTATGCCAACGGTGTCATGAAGATATATTCGTTATTACGTTTTTTACTTTTATTTATAAGTGTATATTCATCATCTTCCAACCTTAGAACCCGCCCCTCGCTAGCAATCACCTAAGAAAGAAAAAAACAACAATGTTATTTTGAAATGAAATAATAAATTAAATCCAAAAATAAGTATACGATCTTTTCAAATTCAATTCCAAGATTCCTTCCTTAGACAAAGAAAAGTCTTTATTTAACCATTATAAAAAGACTCCACAAAACTACGTTTCAAAGACAAAGTTTCAAATGAAAAAGACTCCTCAAAATTACGTTTCAAAGCCATCTTCAAATGAAAACGACGCTTAAAAGAAATTGGGAAAAGTATTCAAAGACATCAAAGTTGACGTTGAAACTTGCCATAACACCAACTGTGTCATGGGTATGGGGCAGAAGTAGAACTTATTTTTTACGTGGTATTTTGGTTGTTTCAACCTGATTCTAGGACTGATAACGGAAGTTTAGCTACTCTCCTTCAAGTCAAGTCAAGAGATGATAAAAACTATATGACCAAAGGTATATTTGCCACGGTAATCCAAATAACGTTTTTAATTCCCCAAATCCAATGTTAATCCCCACAAAGTGTACATCTTCTTCTCTTCTTCCAGATCGAGTTCTTCCCAAATTTTTTGGTAAATTTCTTCTCTTCATGTTTCATTTCTTACCCAAGATCGATTTTTACAATTTCTTTTCCCAAATTTCCGATTAAAATCGTTAGTGGAAGAACAAGATTGGATTCGAATAAGCTGTTCTTGAAGATCCAATGTCACATTATGAGGCGCGTTTTGGATTAGTAAGGTTCCATTGGAAGACTTCCCGGTCCGACAACAATCCCGAAGAAGATATTGGTTGATTGTACGGTAGTTGAATTTTTTTAAATGGATCTTTCCAAAGTCAAGGAAACATCGAAATACATTATTCCAAAGTTAGAACAAAACGAAGGAGATGCATTGAGAATTAGCTTCAAAAGAGAAGTAAAATGAGATGATTCTGACGTTGAAGTTCCGAAATTGCCGAGATTGTTGAAAGAGATCGAAATGGAAGAACAAATTTCCTCAAGTGATATGAAAATGAAGTGATGGAAGATTAATCAAGCAGATTAACTAGCGAAATTGAAAATGCATATAAAATCGAAAAAGAAGGGGATCAACAACTTTAGGAGCCCGATTTTCACATTTTGTATCTTGTTTTGTTTTTTTGGTATTCGATCACCAAGTTAATGCGAGGAAATTCTTCAACTTGTCATGACCAATTGCCTTAGTGTTTCTTGTATTAAGACGTTGAATGGTTTAGGGGGTTTCCATTTGACGTTAGGTAGGCGTGCTTGGAAAATGTCTTTTCGCTCGTGGTTAATGTTAGGTAAGAACTACTTTTCCATTTTATTTTGTCTTACGCGGTTAATGTACGTTAGGAATCCTTTCTAGTTTTCTTTTGTTTTAAAGGTTTAACGTAAGTTTGAAAATGACCGTAACTAAATCCCTTAATTTAGAAATCAAAGGTTACATGTGCTCTCCAACATAAACCTTGCTTAAATTGAAAACATGAGACCGCCTAATCTATTTCTATGATCTCCCGTTTTTTTTCAACATGAAGTGTATCCTATTTCAAAGAACACATTACGTGCCTTGAAACACAATATATCCCATGTAACTTTGGTTTATATGCTTGAAAAAATACATATATATGCTTCAAGGCAAAGTTTGCCCATATGCATAAGATGCCCCCATCGCATAAGTTTGGTAAACTTCTTAACAAGTTTACGCTACGGGTAAGATACTTAAAGCAAAAACTTTTATGCCGATCCCAAGATAAATCCAGGAAGGAATTTGCATAAAGTTATGCCGATCCGATAACTAAATGTCCGCCCTCAAGACAAAAATGTTCGGGTTGTACTTTAGTTAAACATAACTAAAAGTTTCCGCCGGGAGGGGCATACAAAATTTAAACTTTGCCTTATAAGGCAAACTTTTTTTTTCGTCAAAGTCTATTTTATTCCATCCAAAAACTTACAAAGATAATACTTTTTCCATGTAACTTTGGTTTATATGCTTGAAAAATACATATATACATGCTTAAGGCAAAGTTTGCCCATACAAGGCATAAGATGCCCGACGGGATAAGTTCGAAATCCTTAACAAGTCCCTACCGTAGGGCCGGGCATACTTTAAAGTATAAACTTTTATGCCGTGATCCAGCCCTAAACTCGTGAAGGAATTTGTAAAGTTATGCCGGATCCGCATAAACTTGTGTAAGTATATATATATATATATATATATATATATATATATATATATATAACCCCCAACCACCTTATTCTTTTTGACACCCCTGTCCCCCACATTTGGTTTGCAACATATATACATGACAATCGATGTTACGAAAGAGATTATCTTAATAATACCGAGTCCTTATATATAAACACTTGCACACAATATAAGTTTGTACAAAAGATGATTTGCGCATGTTTCAAGTCCCACGATGACGCAACATGACATCGAAAGAAAGATAATGTCACAAAACAAGATCTAAGCCACCGTACTTTAGTTTGTTTATGACTTCAAAACTAACAACTACATTAACTTGTTCTACCAACTACCAACATATTAACACTACTTTCATGGATCCTTTGTCTTCTTTCGAGTTCGGGGTCGGTGCCACTTTTTCCTTTTATTTACCCTCATCTCTTCAACGTTTGGGTGACGTCATTGTCGCTTAGGACATTCCACCTCACTTCGGGAGTGCTCCCTTGTGACCAAGGTCCCAAGAATTTTGGCATGACCTTATATGCTTTCTTGGAGCAAATATCTTTATCCTACTACTGGCAAGCCATGTCAGACAAAGCAAAACAATTGTTTATAGTTAGTAAACTCACTTAACAAATATACCCAATCCAACAAATATTTCAGTTCATATCAGATGTTGTAAATCCATTTTGCGTGACAAATATACCCATTCCAATGCCCCCTTTGTAGGTGGGTAGTTCTTCCTCTTTCATTATCGCGTACATAAGCTTTTGGACAAAGTTTTTCGGTTTCCCTCTCACATTAGTTGCCGAGAAGTCAGCAGTTGACGAGTGTGCATCGTCGCAACAGCAAAGACTACCACGGGTTTTTCGGTCTTCCCCCTCCTCACGTTAGAAAAATCATGAGAAGCCGCAGGTTGATCGCATAACTTGTTGCATTTTCAAACCATCTAGCACTAACGGTCGTCCTCCTTGTTCCCATACCTCTTGTCGGGGCCGAGAAGTACCATCTCGCACCTCGCAAGTGCATCTATAAGCATAACCTCGTCTTGCACTTGCTCTTGCCGGTCATAAGCCGGATTTTCCTTGGCCTTCCCCTAGCTTTTGCCGGTGCTTCTCGAAAATCTTTCTCGCACCGTAAAGTGCAGCACTTGATTCAAATAAAAGACGTCGAGATGCCGTGAATAGTACTAGTCCACGTAGCTTGTTCTCCGTCGAAATAAAGAACAACACAACATAGGTAAATCAAAACCATTAATCTATTTCAATTTGTTTTCAGGTTTAATGTAAGTTTGAAACGATGAGTAAATCCCTTTAATTTAGAATCAAAGGTGTTACATGTGTCCCATCGCATAAGTTTGGTAAATCCTCAACAAGTATACGCAACATGATCTCGGGGCATACTTTTACCAACAAACTTTTACACCTTCCTAAGATAAACTTAAGTAATAATAACCAAAGTTATGGATCCAAACCGATAACTAAATGTCTGAAAGTCAAGACAAAAATGGCCGACAACCCTTATCCGCACTTTTAGTTAAATCGTGCTAAAGTCCTTCCGGAGGGGCAAACTTAAAAACAAACATTATGCCAAATCCCATGATAAACTCGCGAAGGAATTTGCAGTTATGGTTGATCCGTGATAACTAAATATGGTTTTTTTCGCCGAGATAACTTTTTTAGTTAAACATAACAAAAGTCTCGCTGTGAGTAACAAAATTTACTTTATGATTATAAAAGACAGAGTTTACTTTAAAACTCATACCTTCAAAAAATGCCCTCTTTTGTTATGGTTTTTACCACGACAAATGTCGCAAGTCATGTCAACTCCTTTAACAACTTACCAATAAACTTTTGGAAGATTAGGCTTCTCTTCTCCCCGACCTTCTAGATACAAAATTCATGTACATAGGCTTTACATAAATACGGGCTACAACATGTGGGTTATCGGACTCGGTGCCACATTTTCATATTATGACCGGTCAAGAAAATTCCCACATAAGTCCTCAAGTAGTCTCCCATTGCCTTAATGGCTATCAACAAACTCAACGGGTTCATACTTTTATATAATTTGGCTAAATCTGTGATACGGTATTCCTCGAGCATGAGTGCCCTACAACCGCAAGTTCTATTTCTCAAATCAACAAGATAGACATGGCCCATCACTAATTTCAAACCTCTCTCTCACCATTGAAATCAATATTACATTCCATTGACTTCTTTATGTTGATTTCTAGTACCCTCGCTTGGACTGGAGATATATTAGTTAACCATGTTTTTGAAATTGACTCAAACCGACCTATTCTAGTCATTACCTTAACTCTAATCTCTTCAAGCATAAGATAATGGTTTTATGCATGGTCCTAAAATCCGAGTATCGAGCCTTGGACATATTATTGTCCACACTATCACACTTATACGGTCCTATAAACGATTTACACCAAGTTTCATGGGTAGTACAAAGAAATCGCAACAATATCCTTACCATCCTCGCCCTAGCATTTAGTCGTTTCATTTGTCCGCATTTATCTTCATCTCTCCTTCAAAGGTATTTCACACTTCAAATTGGTTCCTTATCTTTGAAGACCTCTCCATTCTTTTGACCGGCCAGATATGTCTCGCACACATCCCGTGCTCCACCAAAGGGTAACAATTCTTTCATACCGATTGAAGCCCCTACAATTTTTGAGAAACAATTATATATGAATGGACGAAACTAAACGAAGAAAAAAAAGTGATTGTCATACCTTTTCATACGTTCGATATCACATTATCAGAAAGTTCGCCATCTCCCATTCCCAAATCAACCGCCTATCAACAATTTCAAAACCATGTCCAAGTGTTCTTATTCTCATATTCCACTATAGCCCAAGCAATAGGCAACATTTGATTATTAGCTATCTTTAGCAACAAGAACCAATAGTCAATTCTTTTATTCTATTTAAGAAACAAATTCTCATCCAAACCAATACATTTCCACAAACCTACCTAAAAAGCATTTTTTCAAAGATCAAAGCAAATATAAAAACTTTCAAACACCAACCTACCACTTTCACCTTTTAGGTCATCAACCTTAACAACACAAGTACTCCCGTGATTAGTCCTCAACATTTCATCCCTATAGTCAAATATTCTTCCAAACTCTAACACACGATCACCGACACATTTCTTGGAGTACTTTAGCTCTACTACGGGCAGTTGGTTTTTTCAACATGTATAATAAGTTCTTTCCTAATCAACCGCCGAAAACTTGAAAATCCTAATGTTCGTCGTATGAATTATTCTTGTAATGTTTAGACAAGAACTTAGCATTGCACATGTAATTTCTAATTCAACACACCTATGTTTAGGATTGTAGGTTTTGATCATGAAATCATTAGTCTTCTTGTCACAAGACTATTATAGAAAACTCATGAGTACCATCCCTACACCTCACCCTAACCTTTGTTTTTCTCTTTGACAAATTTCTCTAACCGCACACACCCCTTGAAGTGCATATTTTGTAACTTTTCCCTAAACTCATTCACATCCTCAAAAACCATCCCCAACTCCCACATCACTTTTTCACACAGCTTTTGTCAATAATTATCCTTCTCCCTAGCCCTCCTAGACCCCGACTCATCATCCGTATCCGATTCAACACTATATGCATCGTAATCGATATACACCGGCTCATCCCCAAGAACCTTACCTTTCAAGCTTGTATCGTCAAACATCAGCAGCTTCATCAAAGCCCGATCCGGGACCAACTTCACCCAAAGAATTTCTCCAGGGTCATTTGGTATCCTTTCTCTTTTTTCCTCCTCCGATATGACCTCCTTTCAACAAAATGCACTCTTCATGAACATCATCACTTTCATGTTCAGAGATCATGTTCATTAAAGAGTTCTGCATCAAAGTCAGAACTATCATCAAAGACTCGTTCAAGAATAGGAAATTCACTACTTAACGGGTCTTACAATTTTTTGTCATTAGCAGTTTTCTTTGTTAATAGAAGGAGTAAGCTGAGAATTTCACGTTCTTTATTAAAAGCAAACCCATCCCCCTTGTTTTGTATACCCCCATCCCTTTCTTTATTAAAAGCGAAAAGATTCCTTTAATTGCAAAAAAAGGATTCCAACAAAGCAATGACCATCTACATTATCTAAATTATCAACCATGGACAGACATAGATTTCAATAGTATCCCCATTTTCAAAACTTTGTGAAATTTCGAAAATGTCCTGTCGCACTTGATTTCTACAACACTATCACTATTAGGTATCCTAACACAAAACGAACAACTTGTATACCCTAGTTCTTTAATATAATCCCTTAGTTCAAAAAAATACAACCTATCCACATCAATATCCAAAAACTCTGTTATTTGTCCACCCTCATACTTTGAAGCCACTACTAACATCCAAAACCCCACCACGATACCATCTCAATGTTACTAATACAAACCCACTCATACCCGAAATTACAATTCAAGAATAGTACAAACAATCGCACCACACATACACAATTAACAATAGATGGTCAACAACAATCACAACCCCACACACACATCAAATAACAACAATTAAATTGTAAAGATACAAGGCCAAACAACATAAAATCACATTTTTAAAATAAATTGGACGCAATTACAAGAATTACCACACGACATAAGATTACACATCTCTTAACCCCAAATAACCCCAATTTAAACTAGAAAAACCCATAATTTTTTAACAAACCCTAGAAATTCATACGACAATTTCATAAATCCTATATAATATGGAAAAAAATAAACTTTATCGCCAAAATACCGACAAAGAACAAGACTAACCCGGTATTTTTTTTCGCTTTACTAAAAAGCTTGAAGATCAATCGACGATTTAAAAATCCACCCGACGTTACCACCTAAAGTTAGTTTAACTATGATTCACAATCGATTTGCAAGCTTAAAATGGTATTTGAGTGATTAATATGGATAAATCGAGTGGAAGGTGAGAGAGAATTTTGGATTTCAAATTTTGGAAACCAAAATAATGAAAATGATCCGTTTCGATTTTAATTTTATGAGCGCGTGCATACACTCAAACTCGTTTGAGTGACTTTATCCCATTGAAAGGCAAAAATAAGACACAAAAATAAGTCCAAAGACATCTCAAATGAAAAAGTTGAGGCAAAATTACGTTTCAAAGCCATCTTCAAAATGTTTTACGACGCTTAAAAGAAATTCAACACCATAGGCAAACAACAGAGCAATTTTCAAAGGATTCGAATAGAAACAGGCCCGATTCGAGTATACATTTTCGGGTCGACCCGTTATGGCTGCCAACTCACTTTTTTTAAAAATAAAAATATATACTTTTTGAAAAAAATAAGCACTTTTGATCTTCGACCTAACCAAACAGACTATTAGTTTCAAACATTAGTCATGTTACTTTCGAGAAATAAAACATGACAACTAATATTTGAGAGGGTGAATTTTAATATGGCCAAACAAGCCATTTGTCAAACATTTGACTTTCGAGAAACAAAACATCACGACACATGTGACGTGTCGAACATTTTGAAAGGGGATAAATTAAATCCCAAAGATACGTATCTTTTCTAAATTCAAACAAAATTGGAAGATTGCTTCCTTCATTATTAGTCAAAGAAAAGAAAAGTCTTTATCTGACCAATTATTGAAGACTCTACAAAAGTATTTTCAGTTTCAAAGTAGTAACTTCAACCAAAACGACGTTGTAATATTTACGCAAAACCTTCACCATTTCTACATCGCTTTCCGATAAACAGCAATTTACGGAGGATCCGAATAGAAACAGACCCGATTTGTTTACACATTTTCGGGTCGGCCCGTAATGGCTGTTACAGTATCCAAAAAAGCTCCGAAACCGAAATCCGATAACCCGACGACGACGGTAAAAACCGGCGGTAAAATATGGTTTTATTCGCTGCTTCTCACCCTACAGTACGGTGCTCAACCACTCATTTCCAAGCGCTTTGTCAGGTTCAAATTTATGCACTCCTTTTACTTTAATTTTAATTCTTTGAATATATTAATGTGTATTTCAATTCAAGTGTGAAAATGTGTGAGGTGTACTTTTTTTTTATGGGAAAATTACGCTCTATATCTACTGGGAGAAAATATTTACACGCTTTAGCCCACATTTTGAGTTTGTTACCTGGTTTAGCCGATATTTGTGTATAAACACCTTTTATACAAGCTTTATACATTATGTATAATGTATAATATTGTATAAACTGAAAATATGGCTAGGTGGCGTAATATTTTATGCTGGGCTGTATAATTTTGAAAATTTCCCTTAATTAATTTTGTCTAGTTTTGGTGTTTTTGGTACAATGCAATGAAATTATCTGAACATATTGATGTGTATTTCAATTTAAATGTGAAGTGTGCGAGGTGTAGTTTTTATTTTTATTTTGATATAATTGTGCTTGTACTATATCCTAAGCACTGTTTTTTTTTTTTGGGAAAATTAGGCTCTATGTCTACTGGGAGAAAATGTTTACGCCACGTAGCCCATATATTGAGTTTGTTACCTGGTTTAGTCCATATTTGTGTATAAATACCTTTTATACACTACTATTATACAAGGTTGATACATTATGTATAATGCTTTCCCCAAGTATAATGTTGTATAAATAATATTGTATAAACTGAAAATATGGCTACATGGCGTAATATTTTATGTTGGGATGTATATTTTTGAAAATTTCCCTTAATTTTGTCTAATTTTCGGTGTTTTGGTAGAATGCAATTTAATTATCTGAATATATTAATGTGTATTTCAATTTAAATGTGAAGTGTGTGAGGTGTACTTTTCTTAGTTTGATATAGTTGTGCTTGTACTATAATCCTAAGCATTGTTTGTTCGCGCATTTAAGGAAACATATTGAGAAATTTTGGAGGAAGTTATGGTGCAGTTGTTAGTATTGTTCCTTTACTTTGATTTTATCTAATTTTCAGTGTTTTTAGTAGAACGCAATTTAATTCTCTGAACATATTAAAGTGTATTACAATTAAAGTGTGAAGTGTGCGAAGTTTACTTTTTTATTTTGATATAGTTGCGCTTGTACTACATCCTTGGCAAACTTATTCACCTATTTAAGGGCAGACATTGAAAATTTTCGGAGAAAGGTATAATAAAGGATTACCCCGTGTCTGAAGTTCTTTTTGGAGTTGTGGCTAGTGTAGGATAGGGGGAAGGTGGTGTATACCATATGCCACATATCAAATATATCGAACACATGACCTACTGGTCACCGAAGGAGTAATTCTAAACTTGCGCCACGGAGCTCGTCCTCATGGTGTCCTAGCATCTTGTATTTGAGTTGTTGGGTGGTCTTTACTGTTCAAATTGGATAGTCATGGAATCTATTTGTCCATGCTTTTCTAATTGATGTTTAGTATGGGTATAAAGCAACCATTATATGTTTAGTTACAGGGTTGTCAAAAGTTGTCCATTTGTTTTCCTCCTTGAAGGGAGATAAGATAACGATAACAGTCTCTGACAAACCCACCTATTATGTATTTGATTTGAATGCCTATAAGTACTACGAGGAGGTTTGGCGGAGACAATGTAAGACTTTATATTGGGGGGGGGGGGGGGGGATAAAAAAAATCCATTTAATAGTGGCAAAAGATAACAATATCTATGAGTGGAGGATGATTAGGAATTATCAATTTTCAATACAACAATTTTGGCTAAATGGTTGTGGAGATTCATGTCAAGAGGACAACGCTTTTTGGAGAAAGATAATATCTACTAAATATGGTATGACATAATGGATGGTTTCTTAGACAAGGGCTAATTATATGGAGGAAGTTTGTGGTTGGAGTGAAATTTTGAAGGATAAGGAGAGATTCTCTAGATGTATTGATTATATAGTGGGCAGTGACAGTAGTGACGACGGAAGAAATAGCAAATAGGGAAAGTTCCAAAAGAAAATCGAAATAAAGGAAGAAGAAAAGATAGAAAATAGGATCTAGGAACCAAATTGATATAGTTATGCCACTATTTGCATTGACCCATATATAAAAGATAAGGGAAGAAAATTACCAAAGAATAGTTCCACCTTCAATGGTAATCCAAGGAGTTCTTAAAAATCCAAAAGACCTCTGCCTCCATGAAGGTCTTCAAAACTGGATAGAAACCCACAGTACTCCTGTTTATGTTACTAGTTAAACTTTGAGTTTATGCCTAGGTCCAAATAGTAACATAACTAAAAGAGTCGTGAGATAAGCGAGGTGTGTAGCACCATGATTGAATCATGCCGAAAGCTCCAATGAGTGCGAGTCTTGGTCAACAAGTGGTCAAATGCTGGTCAAACCCATGACCATCTCCGGTCAAACTTGATCAATTGTTGATTAACCATTAACAAAGCCTTTTGGTTACTAATATATGCTCGTGGCCATGTTGTCAATTAGGGCAAAGGTTTTGGAAGGATTTATGGTTGATGGGTGCCTGTGGAAAGTGCACTCTATATATGGATTGACAAACGAGAATGATGCTGAGGTATGTGATCATCAAGAAGGGATAATCAGGGGAATGGCGTGGGAACATTCGGAGGGCCACCCAAATTGGCAACAAATCAGATTGAGGATCTTTGTTCAGAAATTTATGATGTGGGAAGGGGGGAACTTTACCTTATTAAAAAATGATTGGGGGAAGGAGGGAGAACTGATAACATGGGGTGGGGAGTTGGGAGCAAAGTATTTTATGGTTAAATTGTATCGCACGGAGTTGGCAGGTAAGGAGGTACGAATGAGGTGTGAAAAAAAAAAGGTTTGGGCGCTAAGGCTCATAGAGAAGTTCCTGTTTTTCTTGGCGTGCAGTATGAGATGCCATCTGACAAAACTGGTTAACCCTTGTATTCTCATTGTGTTGGTCTTGTTCTACTTGAACCTTTCTTCAAAATCTGTCAGGTTGAATTCTTGTTGGGAGTTGAACTCCTTCAATATTCCTTAGTTTATTCTTTCTGGTTTGACCCAATACTTCAAGGCTTCTAGCACATGAGCACATGCCACTTAGGTCCAGCTAGCATACTTCTTCCCTCTTAGTTGCAACTTACCTTGACTAAAAGGACTTTTTGAAGCAATGGTAGATATTAGAATGGTTAACATATCATTCTTGATTTAAAAGAAAAGAATGGTTAACATATCGTCTACCAAGGTAGTAAAAATAAGAAAGTTGTATTGTCTTTGCTTCCCAATATGTCAGAAAGTCAAAAGCAATTCATCAAATATAATGTTGTAAATAAAAAATAAGTCATTAAATTTAGAAGAAGATCGTCCTGGTTGTGCTGTCACTCCCAGCCTCAGTTATATCTGTTTATTTTTTTATTTGAATCAGGCCCGTATAGGTTCCTAGGACTAGTTTAGCGCCTAAGGTCCCAGGAGCTACGAACTGGATCTACCCTATGAAGGTGTGGGTCAACTCCTTAGCTAGGGGTCCCGGTAGGGATGGTCCCACATCTAATTTGACCAGCTCAATGAGCAAGTAACACTGCAAAAATAAGATCAATTTTTTTGATTAAGTAGGATATATAAACAAAACAAAAATTCTAATCAAGGCAATCACCTATGGGTTGCCTGGTTCCCCCCATCTTTCTGTGTTTCCTCATTATATCAAATATGCTTTTTATTGTGTCTATTTTGCCACTTTTTACTTCCTGTCTTGGTAAAGGAATGTTATGCTTATTCTTTCACATAAATTGTTTGGTGATAAATGCTCTCGTATTCCTTGTTAAGATTTATAGTAGTATGATATCAGTATTTCATGTTCTGTTCTTCCTACAGGCGTGAAGTGATAGTTACTTCATCTGTTTTGACATGTGAAGTAGTCAAGGTAAACTTCCTTATTTTTTTCTCTGCATCGTCTTTCACTCCATGGTTCCGCATTTTCACTTACATATACCTTCCATTTACTTTGCAGGTTATTTGTGCTCTTATTCTCATGGCAAAAGACGGCAGTTTGAAGAAAATATACAGGGAGTGGACCTTAGTTGGCTCTTTGACTGCATCTGGACTGCCTGCTGCTATCTATGCACTACAAAACAGCTTATTGCAGATCTCATATAAAAATCTTGATTCACTCACTTTTTCAATCTTGAACCAGACAAAATTGTTCTTCACAGCCTTGTTTACTTACATGATATTGAGGTATGATTTTGCCAGGTGACCGTGCAAGTTAGTATGTCGATCCAAAATGTTGTCTATCTGTTGAATTGTATTGATCGTTATCTTCTTTGTCGTAAAGGATCTTTCTAAGAAAAGATTATTGACCAAGTGTATGTTTTGGTTACATTTGGCAACCGTGGTAGTGCTTTGGCTGATAGGGGTGGTTTGGTTACAAGGATAAGGGATTATAATCCCGGGGGATAAAACGTGGGTCTTGTGATCTATAGGTCACTGGTTCGAGCCGTGGAATGAGCCACTAATGCTTGCGTCAGAGTAGGCTGCCTACATCGCACCCATTTGGGTACATCACACCCATTTGGGGTGCGACCCGTCCCTATTACCTTGAGTGAACGCAAGATGCTTCGTGCACTGGGCTGCCCTTTATTCTATCCCACATTTGGTAGAATATTTAATTCAAGGATTAGCAATCTCAGTACTCCCTCCGTCCGATATTACTTGTCCACTTTCCCCTTTACACGCCCTTTAAGAACTCATAAATAATAGTGTATTTTTACTATATTACCCTTATCCCTCTCCAATTAATTGCACTCTAATCAATATTAGTTACTTTAAAAAACAATTAATTTTATGGGCAAAGTAGGAAAAACCTAACTAATTCTATCTTGATTTTGTAAATGGGCAAGTATTTTGGGACGGATATTTATAGTAATGTGGACAACTAATATGGGACAGAGGGAGTATTGTTTATGCCATAATTATGGTATTATTTTTATACCACATTCTTTAAGGGATAACAATTGCGGGATAAAACAACAAAATGAAACATTTGCCCTTCTCCAAAAGTCTTTTAAGAGTCATGATTTATATCATACCCGCATATCCAATTCCTAGTTCAGTGAACCAAACATCTACCAGTAAAGTATATCCACTAAATAATCCCGTAATTATTTAGTCCCCATTTTATAATCCTGATGTAACTTGTTTGCAGACCAAATGACCCCTTAGTGTCTCGGATAGTACCTACTTTATATGGTAATATTGTATTATGAGATCATAGTTGTCAAACAGATTTGGTAAACATTCTTTGTTTTTCATAGAAACTATTCTTTGACATCATAACATTCTCTGTTTTCATAGAAACTATTCTTTTACATCATTCTTTGTTTTCATAGAAGCTGTTCTTACATCAACTGATTCACTTAGCTGGTTAGTTGCAACATTTGTCATTTAAATTAAAATTTTGTGACATTAGAGATCTCTGTGTTGGTACAACCAACTCTTGTTTTTCATTAGCTGTTTAAACAATTCAACAAACAGTATGTAGCTGTAATATTAGTGTATCATGTGGTTCCTGAGAGTTTTATTGCCCAAATCCTTTATTCTTTTTCAGGCAGAAGCAATCCATTCAACAAATTGGGGCTCTTTTCTTGTTAATCATGGCAGCAGTCCTTTTAAGTGTTGGTGAAGGATCCAGCAAAGCTTCCAGTAGTAGTAACCCTGATGAGATCTTATTCTATGGAATTGTACCAGTTTTGGTTGCGTCTGTGCTTTCTGGTCTGGCATCTGCCTTGTGCCAATGGGCATCTCAGGCAAGTAAACACTGTTATTTTATGAAAGGATCTTTGCATTTCCTCCATTTTGATATGCTTCTTGTCTATTACAGGTTAAGAAACACTCATCTTACCTGATGACTGTTGAGATGTCCATTATTGGGAGTCTTTGCTTGATAAGTAGTACTTCCAAGTCTCCAGATGGAGAAGCTATTAAACAGCATGGATTCTTCTATGGGTGGACTGCATTAACTTTGGTAAATCAGCTTTGTCAATATACAATTCTTTTTCCTATCCTTTATGTCATGGGAGCTTGTTAAATTGGTATTGCAAGTACTCAAAACATCCAGGAACAAGAGCCGCCATGAATATGGAGGTTTCCTGAAAAAAAAAAAAATAGTTTTCTATCTGGGATATCTTCTATTAATTTGCCTGACGTTCTTTTGTCATATGCATCTTATCCTCTGGTTAGATCAAACTGTCACTTCTAAATTTGTTTTGTTGAGGATAAGAAATTGTTCCATGAGTTAGTCATATACATTACCTTTTGTTCATAAAGAAAATCAAGATGGCCTGTATTCATTTTCTTTTCCTTTGTTTATCTTGGAAAAGGAGCCTGATCTATCTAGCTAAAACTCATTAGATGATACCTCTACTTCTTTTGTTCCAGGTCCCTGTTATCTTAAATGCGGTTGGTGGTATTCTTGTGGGTCTTGTGACTTCATATGCTGGTGGTGTTAGGAAGGTAAGTGTCTACTAAACTTCTTATGCTTTTCAAGCTGTTCGGAAATTGAATGGGCTTGAAATAATATTGTTGCCATTCTCTGTTATGGCTTCGCCTTCTTGTGTCTTTCCCCTTGATTTATTTGAGTCATTTTTAGCTCTGATGCATTAATATGCCACTTAAAGTGGAGTCCTAGGATATTTTCTTTTTTACTAATTCGTTACATATTCTCTTGATAGTTCATGGCGGAGTGGAACATTTAATTGTATGCTCTAATTATTTTTTTCAATTGTTTTTTCTGGTCTACAATAAGATGAGGTATTAAAAGTTACGTGCTGTGAAGGGCAAATCATCACTTCCTATTTCTTCCATGTTCCTTTTTGGAGAAGTCCAATCCCTGCACCCCCTCCCCACTGTACTTTCTCTTACTGTTCCATTACCATCCGTTTCTTGACAATGTTCTTTCTTCCTGCTTATCTTAAATTGCGCACAGGGATTTGTCATTGTGTCTGCGCTTCTTGTAACTGCTCTGCTCCAGTTCATGTTTGATGGAAAACCTCCTTCGCCATACTGCCTTGTGGCACTTCCATTGGTTATGGTTAGCATAAGCGTATACCAAAAATATCCATATCGTGTCAAGAAGAAGCAAGTGTGAATCTTGAATACGCCATCTTACAGACTCTTAAGCGTAATTGCCGACATTTGGCAAAATGGACAATTGGTTTTACTCATCTAACAGGAAAAGAGTGCTTAGAGTTGACGGGTACCATTAGATGAGTTTAACTATCTCAGAATTGGGATATTGTGTAATCTGTTACATATATCTGCATTTGATGTATATGGATATGTTCAGCATGATTCAGCATTAAGTACAGGGAATTGGTGGATTCCTGACTGGACACTCCTATATGTGGAATCGGTGTTCCTGAGAAAGATTTATGGTGCATTGATTACCGACTAATTGTTTGAAGCCGCGAATTGAAGTTTAGTTGATTCGGGTGTAAAGAGAAAGATGCTTTTCTGCTATATCATCTTCTCTTATTAAACTTCTGTATATGTACTTGTTTTCTCTATTATTGTCTCTGCATATTATATTTGCTGTGCTACAAGGGGGCGACGAGTTAAAAATTGGTGAGCAAAAAGCTGTGTGGAATGGTTATCGCTGTCAATTTCCTTTGTCTCAATCTCCAATTACCTTTTTCCATTTTATTATGGTGGAAGCTGAATTTAGTTTGCTCATCATTCTGGTTTGTTAATCACATCTTATTATAATGCAGTGATGTGAACTGTTAATCAAGCTTTAGCCCGTTTTAGAAAATTAATTACATAAATTTTAGTCATTATTAACGCGGAAACATCATTTGGATGATCATAACCCCAGGCTGAAACGCGAGAACCTTTTAAAATTTCTGCGCAACTTGAAATTTCGAAAAGTTAAAAGAGTTTGAAATATGGTATGGCTATGGTGGAGGAAGGAATTTCATCAAGATGATTGAAAAGAATGTTCTCGTGTCTAAGGATTCAATAATTTATAGATATATGCACATAAACCTCCTTTTATGAATATACACAGTATAATTTTCTAACAAAGAGAATTTAGTGGAATCCTCTTCTGATGTTTGGCTCAGCCACTGCATGGCGAGTGTATCGTATTTGAAATTATATTAGAGTTTACAACAACAACAAGAAGCCCAGTAGAATCTCACCATGTGGGGTCCTATGAGGGTAGAGTGTCGAGACTTAACTCCCACCTCAAAGGTAGGGCGGCACATGCTTTCGAAAGACCTCTACCAAGAGATAAAAACAAACAAAAGGTCGGATAGGTCAAGATATCAAAAACAATATGAAAACAAGGAATAACAAAAAGTGAGAAAGTCATGGTAAACGACTGGAAAGAAAGGAGCATTAATTACTATAGATAAATAAGATAATCAAAGTACAAAGGCCCAACAAATATAAGCAGAAATCAAATGGCAATAAACGAATGAGTAAAACTACAACTATTATGGTGAAAGGGTAAGCAATCTAGCCTTCTATCCTAATCTGAGTCCTCCACAACCTCCTATCTAAGGTCATGTCCTCGGTAAGTCGAAACCGTGCCATATCCGTCTAATCACCTCTCCCCAATACTTCTTCGCCTCCCTTTACCTCTCCCCGAAACCGTCCATAGCCAACCTCTCACATCTCCGCACCGGAGCATCTGTGCCTCTCCTCTTCACATGCTCAAACCATCTCAGCCTCGCTTCCCGCATCTTGTCCTCCACCGATGCCACTCCCACCTTGTCCCCGATATCTTCATTCCTAATTCTATCCCAGAAATTATATTAGAGTTTAATGGTTTTAAATGTAGTACTACTACTATGATTTGTGCAAATGAGAAATATTCTTTTTGGCAAGATGTATCAAGGACTAGCATTTTCTCTCTATAATATTGAAGCGAGGAATGTTGCGGAATTATGACTGCAAAGCATAACCGATCCCAAGCAGGTAAATGAAGAATTATAGTGGATTCTCACAGCCAGTAAAATAATACTTGTAGCCTAGGCGATAACAGCACTAATGCACGGAATCATATCAGCAGTTTGAAGTTAAAGTGTTTTTGGAGTAGTGCCAGGAATTAGGATGGATGACTCCTTGGAAGTCTTCGTGTAGTTTGTAATTGAGGTGTAATTATTGATTGATTAATTGGATATATTATAACTATCTTCTATGACATTTCACTAGACAACCAAGTAGTCTTTGGAACCAATATTTTACGTTATGTTATATTAGTATGTTCTTTATAACCATATTTTGCTATAACAACAAAATTTATTCGAACGAACGAAGTCGTTATAGAAATGTTTGACGTATAGCGTGTATACGGGGAGTATTAACTCCGAACCAATTCAAGTTACTATGATAAAGTGAAGTGTAGACAAAAAAAAGATAATTCCGTTGCCGGGACTTGAATTAGGATGGATGACTCCTTGGAAGTCTTCGTGTAGTTTGTAATTGAGGTGTAATTATTGATTGATTAATTGGATATATTATAACTATCTTCTATGACATTTCACTAGACAACCAAGTAGTCTTTGGAACCAATATTTTACGTTATGTTATATTAGTATGTTCTTTATAACCATATTTTGCTATAACAACAAAATTTATTCGAACGAACGAAGTCGTTATAGAAATGTTTGACTGTATAGCGTGTATACAGGGAGTATTAACTCCGAACCAATTCAAGTTACTATGATAAAGTGAAGTGTAGACAAAAAAAAGATAATTCCGTTGCCGGGACTTGAACCCGGGTCTCTCGGGTGAGAGCCGAGTATCCTAACCAACTAGACTACAACGGATTGCTGTTCTCTTTACATTCTAGATGCTACAGAACTTATTGTGATGATTGAAAAGAAGTATCCTTTACCAGAAAAGAGGGAATCTAGTATATTTATTTAAAAATGGAAATGATGAGACTCTAGTATTTAATGGTAAAACATAAAATACAAATATAGACTAATTGTGATAAGAAATAGAAAGGGTACAATTCAATTACTGTTTCTGCTTTACACAACCGCTATATACTCCTATAAATATAACAAGGTTGCACATTTTTACCAGCAAGATGGGTGATGATGTTATCATTTATTCCTCGGACTCTTTAAAATTATGGATGTGTGCACGTCAAATCCTCCAAAAGTAGTGTTTGTAAAGGATCCAACACAGGTGCGGCAACATTTTTGAAGTGTCCAATCAACCTAGGCAACAATCCATATCCAAACTCCATCTATGCCAAACTAGCCTTCTTTATCTAGACAAAGAGTTGGTAATCTAATCATGTTCATCAACCAGATACTACATAAGAAACAAGTAAAATTGTGCACTTAAGATATGGATTGCCTTCGATATCTGCGGCCTGCAGGTTTAACTCTATTCTCGGCTTCTCGAGTTTCATCCTCGACCATTTTTCTATTGAAAAGAGCAGACTTTTTCACCCTCCTCCAATATCCGGAAGTCCACGAACTTCTAGGCTTCTTGTTCACCTTTTCATATTCTTGTTGCAGTTCAGAGTAGTCCTTCTGAAGCTCTTCCATTTGCATCTTCACTTTTTCGAGTTCTTCTTTAAGGGAATAGACCTCTTTCTTTGTAGATGACCAACTATTTTCCTTGTCCGAGTTATCATCACTCGGTGTAATATCCTTCCCTTGGACTGCAGCCCTCATCTTCACTTGCTCCGAGAGCAAAACCTGAAATATTCTCTTTCAAAATTCAGAATTATATCAGCATGTCTATGATGTTTTATGTGGCACTAGTATTTATGCTGCTATTACGTAATCTATCGCTAAATAACTCGTAGCTACCAAGATTCTTTAATAATTGCCGCTAATCCGTCTGCTAGACAGGATTAGCAACGGATTTTGCAGTTTAGCTACATAATTTGTCCGTCGCTAGTTCCTACTTTTTTATTACGTTACTACAAGAAAAAAAGCTGGAATTAGCTAAAAGTTTCGTCGCTGATCTGTTGCTAAATAGCTCATAGCTAACAATATTTTTTGATATGTCAGTTCTAATATGTTTGTGACTTTTGTTTACATTTCTGGAATAGGTCTAGCTCTATTATATCCATTGATTTCTAGTGCATTTTCGCGAATTTGAATGAAAGCTAATCTGGCGACTCGCCTAATATACTTTAGCCTTGCCATCATCTTGATATATACTTGATGCTAGGTTGGAAACAGAAGTGTAATTTACCTAAGTTTGCTGCCAGCTTGCTAGGAATTGCAGTATTGAGTAACGATTAAATGTTCAAATGCATTACTCTATATGCATAAGTTGATTCAGTTAAATGGTTAATACCTATGATGCTCGGACTCTCTAAAAGCCTCACTCATGTCACATCTTCCAAAAATGCACTAGTTTTGGAGGATCTAACACGCACCTTACGACATTTTTGAAGAGTCCAAGCATAGGTTAACACACATGAATCTCGTTGCGAAGGTAGATTTTACCTGGATAACAATTCTCAGAGGCAACCTTTCATTTTGTGCTGCATGCATGCATCCATCAAGTGACAATTTTTCGCAGTCCATGACCTTGCATAGCCTTCGTCGATCATGTTCTGTCAACGACGGATGAATCTGTAGAAGATATTAAGCTGCATTGTTTTTTTAATTGAAGAAATCAAAATCAAGGGCTAGATAGTTTGATACGGAAACTAAAATAACCTTAAGGTATGTATCAATGGCTCTGTAGAGTCCATCATGACATGTTCGAGCATGGCGAGGCAAAGATTCAGCTAAAACTTGGAACTTAGTGATAGATATATTGGGATCTCTCGCGATTTCCGCTAGGTAGCTGTCGACCAGCTTACTGATATTCAACATTGTCGACTTTAGTTCCTGTTGCTGCAATCTTTGCTCTTCATACATCAGGAAATAATCCAAAATCCTCTGCACCACATCTATGTTATGGATTGTCTGTTCGTCTGCTGAACTGTATTTAATGGAACTGGTTAATAGTAGTGTTATCAAAGGCGAAAAGCGCAAAAAGCTCTAAGGTCCGTTGGGGATTTAAGAGCTTTAACCGCAAACAAAACGTGCACTTTAATGGAGAAAAACTATAAATATGCATGTGTAGTCCAAGACCAATACTCCCTCCATCCCAATTTATGTGGCACTTTACGCTTCCCGAGAGTCAATTTGACTAATCTTTGAAGCTAAATTGTATTAGATTAACTTAATGTATTAAAATTAAAATTTAGATATTCAAAAACTATTCAAAAAGTACTATCCGTTGCAATTTTTCTCATGTCAATATGATGAAAAAATACATTATAAAATGTTTGTCAAGATATACATTGTTTGAATCTCGAAAAATGAAAGTGCCACATAAATTGGAATAGAGGGAGTTATAAGCATGGACAGGGGCGGATCCACTTGGGGGCCAGGGTGTTCACCCGAACACCCTCGGCAAGAAAT
Organism: Lycium ferocissimum; assembly: GCF_029784015.1. Taxonomy (NCBI): domain Eukaryota; kingdom Viridiplantae; phylum Streptophyta; class Magnoliopsida; order Solanales; family Solanaceae; genus Lycium; species Lycium ferocissimum. The sequence goes on from NC_081349.1 coordinate 40,609,685, forward strand.
TACAGTGTATATATAGGGTAAATTTTCTGTGTTTATGTGCATATATTAACTTTTGAACACCCTCGGCAAAAAATTACAGTGTATATTTAGCTTTTTTTTTTTTCCGAACACCCTGAATGAAAATCCTGGATCCGCCACTGAGCATGGATGACAAATATATGAACAAAGAAATTGATTTTTTTTTTTACGATGAAGTGAAATATCGATTGTTTAGTGTCACCTCTACAGGATTACACTCGATGACGACACTGAAGAGCGCACGGCATGTTTTGCGCCTAGCTTCAGGGCTTAAGTGCGCCTTTTGACAACATTGGTCTTAAGAATGTTAGTATTTTTATGAAAATTGAAAGTTGAAACTTGAGAGTGATGGAAACTCACTTTATTGTTTGCTCATTTACTGCATATGTAGGTATCAGAAGGTCGTTTGCGCTGGCGTTTTCCAGCACCATCCCGATTCTTTTCTCAAGCTCGGAAATCAGAGCGGGTGATGCAGCATACACAATTGCCATCTTTAACAACCTTAAAAGGAACTTACAAGAAACAGCTTCCTTCTCGGGAGGTAATAAACTAATTAAGCTCTCAATTATAGTTCTCTGTTCCTTATTCTGTCCAATAATGCTCATTTCCTCGTTCCTCCCACTCGTGATGCTCCATTGCGAATCATTCCTTCTATTAGTACCATATTTACTATTTGTTCCTTTCGCCTCGCTATACATGCTAGGGAACCATTTGTCTCCATAGTTCATGATACACGAACCGATGATCTCAGGTTTGATCCCTTTTACCTATAGGAATAACAAATAACAAGGCGTCATGCAGAAGCTAATAATTGCAAATCTCGAACAAATATAAATCAGACAACAAAAAAAATAGAATAAAAGAGGTATAATATTTTAGTATGGTTTGGTCTACTGACCTACATATCTACATATGAGAAAAGCTAATATAATAAATTTGGTAACTCCTATAGCACGTCCTTGTAGAATGTTCAAGCTTCTTGGCTTTTGAGAATGTAGGATTTTCAATTTATAGAAATCCAAATTTTTTCCTCCAAAAAAAAGAATTAGTATTCCTTTTTAAATAAAGCACATTATGGTAAAATTCAAATAAGGTAGGAAATTCAGGGCAAACTCTAACATTACCCTCAGTGCTGTTACAATCTTCAAGAAGAAGTCAATACGGAGAGTGGCAGCATCATCGAACCACCATTTCTCATCGTTCGATATAATTTCTGCTGTTGTCAAATTTTCTCTGAATATCTTCCAGGCAATTGAATCACAACATCTTCTCACAATCTGTAAATTTTCAGCCCACGGAGAGAGCGTTTCGCATGATTTTAGGACCGTGATTGTGTCATTCCACGATGAAAGGACTACAAATGTGAAGAAAGCTTCTGATTTTGAGATTAAATTTCCTTCTTCCAGTGCTTCTGTCATTTCTAGGAATTCTGATCCACATCTCAATGCTGCTACATTTGCTGGATTCAGGCTTATGGGCAGGCCATAACAGAATTTTAGAATGGCCTCAAAAGTTTCTGATCCACCTGGAAACTTTTCAAGTTTGAGGTCATAATCTGAGTGTGAATTTTGAGGCTCATGAAGTTCAATTTGACTTACGTAGCCACACCTTGCAACTAGTGGATACTGTTTCAAGATTACATGAATTAAATTCTCATTAATAGATGAATGTAGAATTGTAGCTATGTAATAACTTGTGGTATCTATTTATCATAACCTATGTTGCTCGGACCTCTCGAGAAAATGTTGCCGCACATGTGTCGGATCCTTCAAAAATACACTAGTTTTGGAGGATCCAACACACACCCTGCGATTCTTGAAGATTCCGAACAACATAGCATAGAACTACAAATTAGTGTTCTTTAAGATTACTCGTGTAGCTAGTTCTTGAGTGGATTTAACGCATATACACAAACAGTGTAACCATATCAGTTTGTTATAACCTCTTCATGTAAGTAATCGTAACCTTTACTGCTATATTTTTCAATTTACTAATTCCACATTTTATGACGTTTGCCTGTAGTTTTCTTTTACGTGACATAATAGTTAGTGTGGAAATTCTTTTATAGGATCTCTTGTTTAATAAGTAAGGCTTTGCTTATTTGTCCATTTTTGTTCTCACCTTCTAAACGTTGCCGGTGAAAAACTTCTAGATAAGAAAGAAGCAAAACATAAGTACATAATTAGGGATGAGTTATGTTATACCCTAAAATCCCAAAAGATTGTCCCTCTTTTGATTTAAGCAAAGTTTAAGAAATAAAGGAAGCTTTTGAAATGTGTGGTCCAAAATAAGCGCTTAGATATTTGTGTGTTTGAAATCATCTCATAAAGTTAAATTGTTTAAATATATATAAAGGGACGATCTTTTTATTTAACTGTTAAAAGGAAAGGAGGACAATCTTTTTGGGATAGAGGGAGTATATATATATATATATATATCGTCAGTGAAAATCATTTTTTACACTATCTTGTCAATCACAGAATCTTAAAATGTGAGATTTATAATCTTGAAAATAAGACAGATTACCTGCTATAATGATAAAGATAATTAACCTGATGGAATAAAATTTCTTTTATTAACGATGTATATAACTTAAACTCCACACCAGAGAGGATGTCGATTCCAATAGCAAAAGAAGAATGAGTAATAGTTTGAATTATAAGAAAAATAGGTTAATTTAAAAGCACTTTATTCTCATTATTGATCTTACTATTCTTTATTTCTTGCCATAGAACTTTAAATAAATCATTCTTGTACATTAGTTTGTTTAGAGATGTCCTTTTGTCCTTTACTTACCTTGTGAACATAGAAGGTGATATCTTCAACTCTAATTGATATATCACTTGGAAGCTGAGAAGTGGCAAACCTGCATAGCACATCAGCTCATAGTTCAAAAGTCTTTTAAGGGATGAGAAAATAGGGGAAATAGCTATTTTGGTCCCTGAGTTAATGGGTTATTCTTTTGGTCCCTATGTTATTCGGCTACACACTTTTAACCTTTAATTAATGTAAATGTGTGATTTTCATCCCTGAAACTAACTGAAGTTAAATATTTAACAGATTCTTTATTAAAATAGAGAAAAAAATGAAAAACGGAGTGTAGAGAGAGAAAAGCAGTAATCGGAAACTAGACTCTTCAAGTTCATACACCTCCGTCCAATATATACCTTTGAATGCTGCCGTATGTGGGACGTTATCATTTATACCTGCAATCTTCAGCCATGGGAGTGGTTATATATGTTTAGGAAGATACTTCTGGGAGAGGGAAGAAGAGAAGTGATAAAAAGATCGAATACAGCGAATTGATAAAGAATATACTATACAGAATAAAATAATCTAATTCAAGCCTGATATAAAATTTCCATCCTTTACACCTTCACCATTAGTAAAAGAAAAGGTTAAAACAAGATAATACTAAACATTATTTTGTTAAAGATGTATGAGTCAAAGGACCATAAAAGCGATGGAGATTCAAGACAGTGAACACTTACGTAACATAAGAATATAATCGAAATAGTGACGGAGTCCGAATTTTCAATAAGGGGTTTCAAAATATGAAAATGTAAACGCGAAGAAGTTAAAGGCGGTTCAATGTCTATTATATATACATAAAAGTTAATTTTAATTATGTATAAACAATGTAATTTTCTGCTGAAGGGGTTCGGATAGATGAAATAAAGAAATATATAATTAGTACTTGAATAGTGGGTAATTAAGCTGACACCACAAAAAAAACCAAACTAACATAAACGCAATAACCAAAGTGGAGGGAGAATTGACTGTAACTTAAAGATGTATGAAAAGGTCGCAAGACTCAAGTTCAAAATAAGAATGAAGCATCGATCACTGTTTTCAAACTGATTCTTATGTGAGGCTCTTCGTACATGTTAACTGTGATGATTCCGATGGTGTTTCTTGCTTTACCATAAAGAATATTACATCTCCATTGGAAAAGATTGAACGGGATTTTAAAGTAAAAGTGAGAGAAAGATATTGATCGTTCTAAGATTCCATCATCTAAATACCTAGCTGCACAAACTCTATCAAAGAGGAAGAAGCAGAGTCTCGTGACAGTCTCTCTCTTCCGATCAGTTTTTTTTTTTTTCTTTCTATTTAATAAGTTCTTTAAAAAAGAATCTGTTAATGATTTAACTTCTGTTAGTTGCAAGGAAGAAAACCACACATTTACATTAATTAAAGGTTAAAAGTGCTCAGCCGAGTAATATAGGGACCAAAATAGCTATTTCCCCAAGAAAATAATAGAATCAATTGTGACACTGCTTGGTGATTTCTTTTCATCTGCCTCTGTTTCAATGTGGAGAATTACCTCATACCTATACTACTAGAAGATAAATGTATCCCCCGGAAGTCGAGGTGAGTGTAAAGTTGGCCCGGACATCACCGTTGAAATCTATGTTACTCGGACTCTTCAAAAATACTATCGGCTGCATGTCGGATCCTCCAAAAGTAGTGCAGTTTTTAAGGATCCGACATGGTGCAACACCATTTTTGAAAATCTGAACAACATAGATTTGAAACAAAAGAAAATTTGAAAATGCTTATGATGTTAAGAGTTATTACCATGACTTTTCTTTCTTAACAAAGCCATCAGCAATTGCATTGAGCATACATGGGACAACTATACGTTGATCATGGACTTGGTGACTTTCATCAGACTCATCCCCAGTGTTCTCCAGACGATCAAGAATCAATTTCTGCATTGTAAGTTGCCTTTACTCTATACTAAGTCATGAAACAAAGTCCATGATCATAAAAGGATAAATGAGAATTTGTAAAGAGGCATTGCATTTGCGGGTTCAACTGGACCTAATGCTATCAGTTCCATCGAACTGTATATATATACAAGAATTTCAAGTGGATACATTTAATAGCCAGGAAGTTACACCAATGACCTCAGAAATTGGTGGTCTTGCACTTTGGCACCCGTTTGCCGTACGGGCAAAACTTCAAGGTGAAAAGTCAAAATTAAACTTGTTAAACTTGAAGTTTTGCCCATTGGGCAAGCGGGATTAGAAGTTCAAGATTACTTACCTCCAAGGTCATTATTGTAAATAACCCCTTTAAAAAAAATGATTTTTAGTCCAAAAAAAAAACTATTTTTCATTAGCTTAAAAAAAGTCTCGCTCTAATATTGGCAAGAGTGTTTTTCAAATTAGAGATAAGGGTCAAAAACACACCTCAAGTATCACTTTTTTTTTTTAGTTTCCTATCTGAACTATCAAGTGTGAGAGTTTCCTACGTAAACTATCACCAATTAGTTTGCAAAACACATCTCAACTATCAGTTGTTCACTTTTCCTATCTGATAGTTGAGGTATGAAAAGTGAACATTTGAGAGTTAAGGTGTGTTTGCAAACTGGTTGGTGATAGTATAGGTAGCAAACTCTCACACCTGATAGTTCAGGTAGGAATCTCAAAGAAAAGTGATACTTGAGGTGTGTTTTTGACCCTTAACTCTTCAAATTAGTTAAGCACAAACCAGTACTCTCCAAAAATATTTTTTCGAAAATAACTTCTGATGAAAAATACGTTTCCAAATAAACAGATTTTAAAAACTTATCCAATAGACTATTAATAAGATGACACTTATTCTAAACACGATGACTTTAGATCTTGTAATAGGAGGGACATTTTGAGTAAATGTGAGAATGGAGTTTTGTGGTTGGAAGTAGAATACAATCAACTTGGTGGGTGGCTTTCTTTAATTCCATTAATGTATAGGGTCATTGACATGCTGGTTCTTAGTAAGGGACAATTCAGTATCATCTGGAGGACCATCGAGAATATTTTGTGACAAGTCTAATTCAAATAATACCACGTAAATATTGATTTGACCATGTAATCTTTTTGTGGCTATAACGAAAGAGAGATTGTGTTTATTGAACAATAATTGTTGAAAGACAGGTATGTTTACCTTCTCATTTTATATCATGGCCAGCAAGTACATGGTCTTCTTGAAATGTTACCTAATGGTTAAAAAGGTGAGATAAAAATCAAAAGATACTAAGGTTTAAATTTCATTCGAGATAAAAAAAAGTTATTGTTATTAGTCTTGGTAATTTGACACTTATGTTAGTGAGAGATTTAGTTGACAGAGAGCGACTCAACAGACTTGATGACCTAACAAAATATATTTTGAGGTCGTTAAACTTTTGTCATAAAATCTAGGCAATAATGAGACGTAAAAGAAGCTCCCAGTGCTTTGGTCTAATGGTAAAAGCGCATCGCGTATTTCTCGATTAGGCACATGTCACAGTTTCAAACTCTACCTAAAACAAAATCATGATATGAAGAATACAGGGGTTGGTTGTTATCCATCGAGGCGTGAACCTTGCATTACTTGCCCTCAGAGATTTCTTGATCAGTTAAATATAGATGGGACACATAAGAACTTGCTCAATGATGTATGGATCAACCAAACATAACCGAAAAAGCTAATTAAGAGAACATGAGTTAAAATTAGAAAGTGAATAGTTAGAAACATGAAAAAGAAATGAACCTACATGCACAAAGGAGGAAATATTAGAATTGAAAAGGAAGGTGCATACACTACTCCTTAATTTAATGAAAGAGAAAACTTGACGTTATTTCTTCACACACACAATGTGTGTGTGTACAACCTCAGACAAATTAATATGTTAAAATTTAAAATCTTTTATGAATAATTACATATATGGTGACCTTTAAGATTTGGGGATTAAGACAATACCTTCATTTGGTCCAACCACCACTACGATAAAAAAAAATTAAAAAAAAAAAGGGAAAAAAGAAGCATGGTATTCTTGTACTTGTCCAAAAGGTAAAATCCATTGTACTATCTGGGGATTGTGACAAGACCAAATATATGAATGTCGTTAGAGCTTATTGCAAATTAGTGGGCCTCAATTATCGATGTTGTTGGCACAGAGGATCTGTCAAGTAAATTCAAGAGCTCCACTGGTATCAGTTTATTTACTATACAAGTGTTTAACACAAGATATTATTACAAGTCTATCTACGACATGGTCTCCTATTAGGTATCTTAGTGGTTGTCAACTAAGTCTAGATCTATAACACGTTCATGTTTTAGGTGAAGTTAGGGGTAGCAAAAATTACCTATGAAAATATGATTCGTTCAACTCGTCTAACTTTAGCTGGGTTATTTTAGCCCAACTCATATCAGCTCAATATGTAGCCCAAATTGATCAATGAGAAATCTTGTCAAAAAAATTTTATTTGATTTGTTATATATAATCATAATAAATAAATAAAAATAATTTATTAGAAGCCTAAAAAGTTATAAAAGAACAAATAAAGAAAGTGGAGGATTTTGTTGTGGGGATGAAATTCCTGAAGTATTTGATCTCTCTTGCTTATCTAAGAAAGTTTACTGGGTGGGCTCTTGGGCTTGAAGCCCATGGATGAGTTCATTTGGTATAAATCCAACTAAATAGATTAGCCCAATTAGACCTTTACTTATGTCCATTTATTTTAAAAATTACAAATAATTACTTTTACGATTGCTATTTGAAAAAGAAATTAAGTAACATACACAATAAGTGTAAATAATTTTACACTATCAGGTCATCTTTCCCTGTTGTAAGAGGTAATATATCTTTTTTCGGGGCTTGAACTTCTGTAAACTTCGCTGTCTTGATGTCAATATTACTGAGAAATGGACCGTGCTTAACTTTAACTCAACAACGACAACTACTCACTCCCGTGTGCAGGAGGTTTATGGGCACCGAAAGAAATGCCAAATGATAAATCACCCGAATTGATGGGTACCCCAGTGGAATTTTTCAAAGAATTCGCCACTCATCAAAGTAGGACGTCTGCGGCGGTGCTACAATTTTCCGAGAATGGAAGTCGCTAGGTCATCAACACTACTACGATCACTTTAGTACCAAAAGTGCCTAATCCTACTTATGTGAGGACTTACCCGTTGCGTTGTTCTACACTATATAAACTCATTCTTTAAGGTTCTCACAAAAGTGAAACGATAGTTGACACTCTCGTGGACACTCCCACAAGCTTTCATTGAAGAACATCTTGGATAATGTCATCATTGCACATGAAATCTTGAAGTGCTATTCACGGAAAGAATGTCTCCTCGATGTCTTGTTAAAGGATGGATCGGAAAGCGCAAACGACTGCAGTGGAATGGCCTTTCCTACAAATGGTCTTGCAAGAGTATGGGCTGCCGAGTAAGATGGTGAAAATGATTATGGCATGTGTCTCAACTGTAAGGTACTCTGTTTCAATACGTGAGGTCTCACCCCGGTTTTGAGCTAAGAGAGGGCTAAGACAAGGGACCCATGCCACTTCACTTCGTGCTTGTCATGGAATACACGCATAGATCTTTGAAGCAACTAAAGTTTGTACCTAGCTTGAAGTACCACCCAAGAATGTGCCAAGATGGACCTGGTCCACATCTCCTTTCTGGCCGACGATTTACCGACGTGTTCGCAGCGGATAGCACTTCGGTGCAACTAATGCTCCAAAAGTTCATTCATTTTTCAGAAGTCTCTGGACTGAAGGCCAACATGGAAAAGAGCTCCATATATGTTGCCGGGGTCTCTACAGAACTTAGGGAGCAACTATTGAATGAGATGCATTTCTCTCTAGGTACACTACCATTTAAGTACCTCGGAGTCCCCCTGTCCTCAAAGAAACTTACTGTCAGTTAATGCCTACCACTAGTAGAAAAAATCATAGCTAGAGTCAAATGCTGGACCTCAAAATTATTGTCATATGGAGGAAGAGTTCAGCTTATAAAGAGTGTCCTTTTTGAAATGCAAACCTATTCGGCACAAGTGTTCCTACTACCTAAAAAGATCCTAGCCATGGTCACTAGTGTGTGTAGAAACTTTCTATGGACGGGTAGCAATGAGTATTCTAGGAAAGCACTAGTAGCTTGGGAAACTATGTGCCAACCTAAGTGTTACACCTCGGAAAATTTTCCGTTGATGCACAGTGAATAGGCTAATGAAGAGTATGAAGGATACGATGTCTAGATAAGTAAGAAATAGCATTTGATGACCTTAAGTAAGATTTCAAGGACCTTCGACGTCGGTGAAGAAAGATTGCCAAGAGAAGGCAAAGCTTACGATAAGTATCAGAAAGAATTTATGAGCAACGAGCTAACGGTGACTTAAAGATATTATGAAGAAGAGTTATAATGTCCCTTAGATTGGTATTGAGGTGTTAAGTAAGTGCCAAGAAGGTTCCATAAGGATTGGAGGTCAAACGAGTCGACGAAAAGCAAAGATCGAACCACTCTGGCATTATACGGCCGGACATATATCGGCCGTATAAAATACACCCGCGACCGTATGTCCAGCCGTAGGTTCAGCCCCAATGGCATGACTCACTGGACCAAATATACGGTCCCGGGGCATACCGCCGTGAAAATTATACGGACCGTATGTTGGTCCGTATATCCGGAGTTTCCGGACAGACGTTGGTGTATTTAATGAGATCCAAGTTTTGTTTCATTTCATTTCCATTTCACTCCCCTTCTCTCTAAAACATCTCTCCACATTTCTCCCACAAGTTTTCAAGAGAATTATTGTTCAACTTCATCAAACCAAGTGAATCAAGTATAAGAAACCCATTAAAGTTCATCCAAAGCAATCCAAGTAAAGGAAAATCTAGGGTTTTGCTCGAAGTAGGATACGCCACCAAGGTTCAATCCAACGCCTATCTAAGGTAAGTTTTTATGATGTTTCCATGTTGTTTAAAGTATTAGGAAGTTGATACACTTGGATTGCAAAAGAAAATAAGAAATGGGTCATGGAATGTGCAATAATGCCTCCTTTGAATAGATGTTGGGATGAGTTATGATTCTTGATAAATTATGAATATGATCATGTTATAAATGCTATTGAGAGTTGAAAACGATATTGTATGTGAATGAACGTATTGTCAAGTTATGACTATGGATGTGGAAAGTCGGTTTAATCGTGAAAGTAAAGAGTAATGTAGATGAGTAAAGGCTATTATAAGGACTTCGGAACGTTATCAAGGACATGTTTGGGGAGTTGATATGTAACACGAGAAAAGTCGTATAAATAAAGGAGATGTCGTCCGATTTTCTCTAGAATTAGTTATGAACGCTAAACGTTATCCATCATCTAATAGGAGTATGCACTTCCCAACGGCGAGAACGCCAAGCCAGTTAAGAACGCCGGTGATAGAATGAGTTACGAAAGGTATGTAAGGCTAACCCTTCTTTCATGCAAGGCATGGTTCTTTGGCCAATTGTTCATCTCTTACGAGTTCATGACTTTCTAACGATCTTAGCTAGAAGCTATTAAGCCAATGACGCTCAATGATACGATTGTACTAAGTTCCTTATACGACGAGTAACGCTACAAGGATGTAACGTAATGAACACGATAGTAAGAAGGCTAAGAGTTAGATATGAGCTAGTATGTATGCGTACGCCTACGAGAGGCTATTGTGAACCCCGAGCTTATACGTAGGGTAGAATATGATAAATATGTATATGTATATGTGTGGGTGTGCCGGCGAGGGCGTTTGCGAACCCCGAGCTTATACGGCAGTAGTATAACCAATATGTATATCTATATATAACGACGCGCGCGCGCGGCACTCCGCAAATTGTACGAATAACATCGAGCCTTGGTAGGGTCGGCACGAACAACCCCCGAGCCTTGGTAGGGCCAGGTACGTCAAACACCGAACCCTCATGGTCGGGTACGCAATATATTAAGCTATACGTACGACATCTATACGAGTATGATTAGGCTACGTATATGACATCAATTAGAGTACGAATATGTTGAGACCACGTAAATGCCAGGTAAGGGCTATGTATATGAAATGTACAGGATACGAGCATGAGTATGAGGGAAGTTACGAATATGAGTATGAAAATAGATACAAAAGGTGAATAAGCAAGAATATGAATGTATGTGCGCGAATACGCAATAGAAATGGAACGTCCCTATGGAAAGCAAGTAAGTGCTATGATGATGATGCCATTATCTCCCATCTTGTGATATTTCATATGTTATCCATTATGCTTCTATATTGATATTGATCATGCTTACATACTCAAGACATTCTTCGTCATCGTCGTTTTATTTATGTTCAGATATATATGGCGGCCCGTTGTGCACCGAAATTTATTCGATCCATAGCCGTATTATCTCGGGACTACGCAGCAGCTCCATTTCGTGAGTCGGGCTGTGACTTTTAGGCATAGGTTCTTTTGCGTATATTTACGTAACCTGGGCGGGGTCTGTCCTCGCCCATATATTTATGATACGACGTACCCTTGCAGGCTCGTACACCGTTGTGTATATAGTTAGATATGTTCGTATAAATCGGCTATATTTTCGGGATGTTGTTGTGCTTGTCGGCGCGTACGCACATGTACGTGGGCATAGTGTTATCGATGATATAGATATATTGTTGCCCGAGATTAGAATGACGATGAATGAATAAGTACGATATAATTACGTGGCTCACCTAACGTAGTGTATAAGTATGCTACGGTGCCGGGTGGGCTAAGACCGGTGCTCGTCGCGGCCCTCGGGTTGGGTCGACACTTCAAGTCCACCGGGGCTCAACTTCATCAATTTCTACATTTGGAATAAAGCCGCAATATGCAAGCCACAGCAGAGTGCAAAGAAGAAGAAGTTACGAAAGATGTGGGTTAAGTGGGCTCACGCATTTATATAAAGGGCGGGAGATATGGAAACACTAGCTACACCTAAGCAAACACTATTGTAGTCGTTCGAAAAATACTTGAAGCTGAGATCTTTGTCAGGAGCGATAATAGGAAGCCGGAACCGGAACCAGACAAAGTCGCTATTAACCGGTAAATTTAGCATCGAGAGATATCTGAGCAACGCTTCCCCAATACCCAAAAGTGCAAATGGAAACCACGTCCCCGGCAAATGTATGCCACCGCATAATTCATTTTTCTGTTTGCCCACACAACAGTATCGGCAATCGTCGATAGATCAACAAATGGGGAATACAAGTCGATAAGGGAATGGTCCTATGCCTATCGCACCGAGAGGAAACACATGCTCATTTTTCTTTGAATGCCCTTATTCAAGATGCGTATGTGATTCTGCTCTCTTCGTCGGGGCATCACAAGGCAAATTGGTACTTGGAGTGAAGAAGTGAACTGGTTGTCATCACAAATCAGAGCCACAAAGCCTAAAACTATGATCATGGGGTCTCTCTTTGCTGCTACTATCTACCATGTATGGCTGGAACGAAATAGCAAAGTATTCCAACAAGTGCGAAGGAAGCTATGAACGTAGTCATGAGATTGCCGCAAATTCATATTACGATTGCAGGGCATAGCAAATGGCGTAACACTTTAGATAGATTAAATAGATTTCCAAGTTAGCTGTCACTCTCGTAAGACAGGAGAGTAGCAGTAGGTTAGTGTAAAGGGTATCTTTAATTTCTGAAAACTAGCTCAAGAGTCAAAAAGAGCTAGCTATACTTATTGCCTACCTGGTTGAATAAAATTTGCTTCCATTTGACCAAAAAAAAATATATATCTTTTTTTCGAGATTTCAAATCTCAAAAATAATGAAGCTTACTTGTAGATATCATTTAGATGACATAATAGTGTAGTTTTACAAAAATGGTGTATAAAACTTAAACTCTTTGAAAATAAGCCGCAAATGCAAAACTAATCAAAATTTAACTACTTTTTCATGTTGAAATAATATTTGGATAAAAATGCCCCAACTTAAAAAGCAGGAAACGCCACTTCATCAACTATTTCTGGTCTTTTTGAACTTTCAATTTCTATAAGTGAAACTCCAAAAGATAGTTTGTTAGAGTTCCAACAAAAATCCTACAATTCAAATAATCTTTACTATAAATAAAAAAATCCATCTTGTAAAAATGAACCTTCATGGCTGTGTCCTAAAATTTGAACTTATAAACATGAGGTAGTTTGCTAAATGGTGCTTCTTAATAATGGACAATTCCCATCTCTACAATTAAAGGAAGTCTTTGCGTTTGATAAACATAACACAAAACCTAAATTAAAGATGAAGCAAAGTGCATTTTGCGGAAGTCCATAAAATTTGAGATTTCAAAAGGTTGATAAATATGATAATATAATTGAAATGTATACCATCTTGTTTTCGTAATTATTAAGTTTAACTTCTTAAATAAATTAATAGTTTGACTTATAGTGGTAGGCATCTCTCTATTGATAAATTAACCCGTGCAAAGTAATGCCTTGCATGTCTAACAATCCTCTTTTACTTCAGCTTTTGGCATGCCACACCTTCTTTTAAAGAGGTCATTTGTCCTTGTAATTTGCGAAATGATCTACTTCTACTTTTTATTTATAATTTGGGTCAATTACACCCTCGCCGTTATATAATTGAGACATATTTTGTGATTACTGTATTTGCCGTTTCAGCTAATGGGATCATTACAAAATAATAAAAACATAAAAGGGAAAAACTCCAAATTGTCCCTATGATTTCTGAAATTATCCGAAATTGCCCTTTACTTGTTTGGTTCCCGAGTTGTTTGATGTTGCTTATAGTTATGGAGAGTTATTTGGTGTGTGATATATACTTAATTATTAATTCAGTTTGGAAGATTGTAAATATTCCTCCCTATTTGTTTTTTCAGCAAATAGCTTATGGTTTACTATTCAATGGTCCTAATGGTACTTTAGTGTGCTCATAATTACCAATATGTCTTCTAATAATAAAAGCATGTTGTAACTACAATTAAGAGAGTTTAAATAGAGAATCAAGTGAAAATAGTAAGAAAACATTGATAGTAATATTGCCTTAACATCATGCTGCCCATTTTTGTCATAACCTTCTTGTCAATATAGAACATTTTCAAATAATACCCCTTAGTAAATTGACTAAAATTCATTTTATATCTAACAACTTAAAATAAGTAGGCCGGCTTCTTTCAACTGCATTGTTATAGTTCACAAAAACAATGACTAAAAAGTGCAAATATATCATGAAAATGCGAGAAAGTTGATTTTTTTTTCTTCATTTCTTTGGTCAATTTTAATCGTTCTCTTAGTGAAATATTGCACTCGGGTAAGGTAGACTCTTCTGAACAGCACTTATTAGGATTTTTCTTTTTTTAAATTTGAACTTGTGACAATGTACCTTTCGTTGTAAAAGGTTTGAACATAATTTTCAACTCATGAAAGTCCTAATAATTATTTTCCGTTCCGCTAACGGATTTTCGCTGTGGAAAAATTCGTTTAATTCAACTTATATATTGATGGAAGCCGCCAAGGAATATATTTGGACCTTTTCAATTATTCAAGATCATGTTTTAAATTATCACATAGAGTATATATAAACTAATTTGACAGTTTAAGAATAATTTGGTTCTTTTGTTTGTTTACATGACTCTATCATCATAGGCGGACCCACGTGATGAGGAGGGAAGGCACGTGCACTCGTTAATTTCAGGAATTTTTTTGTATATATATGTGTATATACCTTAAAAAAATAATATATATTTAACCGTGCACTCTCAAAAACAAAAGTGTACTTGATGCACTGGCTAAAGCCACGACTTTCCACATCATTGACCCGGGATCGAGTCCCAATTAGTGCTTTCCATAAGATTAATTAATCATCCTTTTCTACACTAGATATTGTGCCTTTAACGCAAAAAAATAGTAAGCACCAAAAGATGTACCTGGGAATCGATCCTACAATCATTCGTATAATTTGCACAACATTAACCACTGAGCTATAAGTTGTTTCAAAAATGTGAATATCTAAGTATTAGCTTAAAACTCATATTCCCGGTCCAACACACCCATTATCTCTCAGTGGATGAGAAAATATGGAACGAAAAGATACACGATTTTCATGGACCTAAAGGTAAACAAAAGACAAATGCAACACAAATTAAATGCTAAAACACTACTTTACTCCGTCCCAATATATGTAGCACACTTTCCTTTTTATTCTGTCACAAGAAGAATACGATCTTTCTATCTGGAAGCAATTTAACTTTAAAATTCTCCTTTTAGACTTACTAAGTTGATTTACAGCTACAGAAATATATAAGTCTTGTTTTGGACCACAAGTTTGAAAAGTAACTTTGTGCCTAGTCAAATAGTGCCATAAATTGAGACGGAGAGACTAGTAAATTTGAACCTTTTGCCCTTGAAATATTTTTTCCGAGCCATTATTATGATCAAGAAGGCACCAACATGGGTTGTTGTGGGATGGTTGGGATCCCTCCATCCTTAGCCAGAAATGTCACGTTCGAGCCTTGAAATTAAAAAGATCATGTTGGGAGTGCGGCCCCAAAATGGGCTTTGCAACGCGCTATCCGTATTTAGTTGGGCAATTTGCACATTGCCCTTATTCACGGGTGGTCTTTAATTTTTGCCCCTCAAATTGCTGGTCTTTAATTTTTGTCCTTGGCTTAAAATATCCGAGGTTTTGTGTTCGAACCCCGGCTTAGTAAAAAAAAAAAAAAAAAAAAAAAGTCAAAAGGCAGAGTTTCATTGTAAAATTAGGTCTATTCGGGGCCTAACTTTGTAGAATTCCAGCAGAGTAAAAACTTTAAGGTAAATTCTGCCTTATAAGGCAGGCTTTTCGCGAAGCTTTGGCTTAGCGAAATTTTTTTTTTTTTTTTTTTTTACTGAACGGGGGTTCGAACTCAGAATCTTGAGGTATTTTCGGCCATTTTTTTAAATGAAGGACAAAAATTAAAGACCAAAGAATTTGAGGGGCAAAAATTAAAGACCAGCGCCTTTAAAGGGAAATCCGTGCAAAAATTACTTTTTAGTTGGGCTCCAATGGGGATATCGGACTCCGGGTCAGAATTTGTTTCTTAAAAAAAAAAAAAAAAAAAAAAAAAACAAGAAAGCCATTAAGAAAAAGTATTAGGGGCAAGAATGTCTTTTGATACATTGTCGTAGGAAGGAAATGTCATATGAGCATTTAGTTGGCGGTTTCTTCTCGTAGTCATATGTACTCTCTACATATTGACATTTCAAAAACGTTAAGTCACTTCCTTCCTTTTTGTTTCCTCAATTTTCTCTCTTCTTTTTCTCATTCTCTTTCCAAATTCCACCGATCCAGATCTCATATTTTCGAGAGAGTGAAGAAGAAGAAAATTGAATAATAATGGCGGCTGTATCGCCATTAGCAAAGTACAAACTGGTGTTTTTGGGTGATCAATCTGTTGGAAAAACTAGCATCATTACTCGCTTCATGTACGATAAATTCGACACAACATACCAGGTTGATGTCTCATTTCACTCTTTGTAATATCAATATTAATCTTATCGAAATCCTTGTCGAAATTTTCATTTTTCCTACGTGGTTGTCTTTTTTTTTTCCTTCTTTCTTGATTCTGACATTGGATCATATAGTCAATCAATTAAGTCTCAATAACAAATTCTTCTCTTACTTGCCATGCTTTTTTTTTTTATTGCGCAAGTTACACATCTGGCTGGTCGGCCAAACATAATTACATTAGCAAGCCAAATATACAAAAAAATATATACTATTTTGTATCAAAAATGTATATTTCATGTATATTATATATTAATATACATAAAATATACACTTGTTGGCTATTATTTTGTGGGCAGCTATTAATGTGAATTTTCCTTTTTAATTTGATTCTCAATTTTCTCGGAAATCAACGTCAAGATTGTATCTTTTCGTTGGATTTTTGGTATGATTTTGACATTATTATAATCAAACTAGATTTAATTACAAATTATTTGGGTTGACTGAATTGATCCTGTCTATACATTAGGGTATCGACATTTTATCAATCTCAACTTTAGCTATTCTAACATGAAAAAATTGTGTTTTTTTACGATCATTTGTGTGGATCAGTTATATAATATTTGCCTGAAATGAGTTTAAATGAAGTAACATGGACAATGAGGATTCATATAGCTGACCCAACTTGCTTGGAGCCAGAGGCGCATGGAGAGTAGAAGTAACAGATTCAATTGAACCAAGTATTTTTGACACGTAGTAAAAGAAATATATGTAAATCAGTAATAATGTTTCAAATATTAAACTATGAACCCATGATTTTAGAAGTGCATTGGGTTCAATTTTAAGAATGTAAATGTTGAACCCATTAAATGTAAATTCTGGATCCGCCTCTGCATGGGAGTTGTTCTATTATGTAGATCAGGGGTGCCTTTTGGTCTTGATGTGGCTCATTTTTGTCAAACTATGAGTAATCTCCATTGCTCTTGTCGGATACAATTGTTGGATCTTGATTCCTGTCTTGATTTCGAGTTCTCATTTCAGTCATTGTTTTCAGTTAAATGAAAAGATTGCACTGCAATTAGGGATGTGGCCAATTGAAATTCTGATCAATTGAATTAGTGTCAAACTCTTGCTTACCGTGTTTCTAAATGTGCAGGCTACCATTGGTATTGATTTTTTGTCGAAGACAATGTACCTTGAAGATCGAACAGTTCGTTTGCAGCTCTGGTAGGCTGTCTCTCTCTATTTCTATATTAGAGATGCTGGATGTCATATTCTGCTATTATCTTTTTTGCTTGGCAAAAATTGCACTTCCACTCATTTTAGATTTGTTGTCTAAGCATATACTTGAAAATGTGAAAGGGAACCCAGAATTGCTTAGTTAGTTAGAGAGAACCTTTATTGCCACATTTAAACAATAAACAAGTCAACAAGAATCTATTTGTGATCCATCGCCCTTGGTTACTCTATGTTGCGTTTTAGGAGAAGCAGAGACGAATAATTTTAATTATGCATGAACACTTCATGGATCCTTTACAAGGTTGACTGTTTTGACGTTCATACAACAATAACATACCCAGTGTAATCTCACAAGTGGGGTAAAAAAGACTTAACTGCACCAGCCGGGAGTCGAACCCCAGTCTGTACCGTGGCAGGGTACTATTCTACCACTAGACCACTGGTGCTATATGTCACGATTAAGAAGTTGGATTATCTAGGATACTGTATCCTTCTAGTCTTAGAACCAAAAGATTTATTGATGACGGTAGAGATGAAATGCTTTAGAACATTGTGCCTAGACAAACTGATGCACCTGTGGAGGGGGAGGGGGTAGGAATTGGTTGACCTAGTTCTCTAAAGTACACAAAGTAATCTGTTCCTATAGCTTGAAGTCCATTAGGAATTGTTAACGTTCTGCTGTGATTACGTCAGATGCTGTTGCAATTTAGATTATAATCATCTTACTGTCTGATCTAGTTTGGTTATTAACTGATGATTTTATTATTTTACTAATGTAGTATCTTGATGTATACAGGGACACTGCTGGTCAAGAGAGATTTAGGAGTCTTATTCCGAGCTACATTAGAGATTCTTCTGTCGCCGTAATTGTGTATGATGTTGCCAGTGAGTAATATTAAATATTCTTTCTAGAACGTTTCTACATATATCTGTGCCCTTGGCCTACATGACAATACTAGGATTGGTGAGTAAACTGAGAATAGAAGTTTCTAAGGAAGTCAGTTTTTTGGTTACCTAATGCAGTATGATATTTGTCTTTGATGATTACTTTATTTTTTAAAATGACATTTTTTTCTGATAAATCATTGCATTCGCAGACCGTCAATCATTTCTAAACACTTCAAAGTGGATTGAGGAAGTACGTACTGAACGGGGAACTGATGTCATTATCGTTCTTGTTGGGAACAAAACTGATCTTGTTGAGAAAAGGTGCAGTTTGCATTGGTTGCTTTTTTCATTGATTCATTTTTTCGGACAATTGCTTTGCCCTTGATCCAGAACCTTTTACTTCTTTTTTTCGTGGTTTACCTTTTCCTATTTCATTTAACATTGGCATGATTCGCACGTCGTCTCTGGTTAGGCCTAGTAAACCTTTTAGCCTCTAGTTTCTATCGGATTCATAGTCATGCCTAGAGTTTTTCTCTCAGCATCCATATTGGTATGCGATTCTGTAACATGCTTCCGCTCTTGAATATTATAATTTTGAAGAGTCAAGGACCTGAACTTTTGTTCATTCTTGTATACAGCTTATAGCTGGAGAGAGTTTGAGCCTAGACGTTATTTTTGGGCATGGTCTCTTGCTAATTCACTTCTTTATTCCTGGTGTTTCTTTCAGAAAAATAAAACCTGCTTTTTTAAAAGATTATCGCTAAGGGGAAATTGGATTAACTCTGCCATAATGTGATGTCAATCTTTTCCATTATTTCTCTGATTTGGACAATGATGTTTAAACAGGCAAGTATCCATCGAAGAAGGAGAAACCAAGGCTCGTGAATTTAACGTAATGTTTATAGAAACCAGTGCTAAAGCTGGATTCAACATCAAGGTACAGTCTCCTCTTCAAGTCTTCATCACTTAATATTTTCACATAACATAGAGTTGAGTTCATGCTTTTTCATAGTAGTTGTTTAGCCGATGATGATCCTAAAATGTGATTGAATATTACAGCCTCTGTTCCGAAAGATTGCTGCTGCTTTACCGGGAATGGAAACCCTTTCGTCCACAAAGAATGAAGATATGGTGGATGTGAATTTGAAGCCTACCACAAGTTCATCTCATGCAGAGCAGCAAGGTGGAGGTTGCGCGTGCTAGATTTTGTACGTAACAAGAGAGAGATAAAAAGTTGAACATACACAAAAGATGCAGTTGCATCCAATTATATCATTATATATATAGATGTTCAATTAGCTCATTTTGTTAGATTATTATGAGGTTTGGAACAATTTTGGGTTTTTGTTCATGTTGTACAACAAGTTCTTTCAATTGTGGTGGTGAGGTAGCTGACAATTCTGTGCTCTTGAAATCTTTAAAGGTCCAGTTGGTACTGTTAAAATTTGTGATTATATATTATGCGATTCCTCCTAGTTCAGGAATCCTTTTCTTTTTTTCCCATACTCTGAGCAGAATATAGCATGATGAAATGGTATTTGTAGTTGAATTTCATCTCAATTTGTCGTGACACCACCTTATGTCAACATAAGCTCAAGTTCTTGGCAAAAACTGAAATAGCAGATGCACGCACACACAGAGTAGGATCCATGATTTCAACTTAATGAGTTCAACCTTTGAGATTTTTAGCATTGAATTCATTTTACTGTTTGAGAGAGAGACACACACTTCGTGTCGGAATTATGGGTTCAGATGAACTCATAGTCAAAAGGCTACATGACCCGCCTCTGCACACACACATATATACACACTACATGAAACTCAAAATATTTTCGAAAGACTTATTATCTGATGAATCAAGCTTGGTTATAGTGGAAATCAGAGTGTCAGTTTGCCAAATAACACAAGCAGAGAATGTAAAATGCATAGCTGAGTTCTCAATGGTGTTGACAAACATTGAACAAAAGATTTTTATCCTCCATGCTAAGAACTATGAAGACATATTCTTGATTCTTTCCACAAGTCCCTCATATTGTGGTGAGTGCTCACCCGAAGGGTAGCAGCTGCCGGTTCCCTTGTCATAAAAAAAATTTGAAAGAAGGAAATCTTGCTCTTAGAAATGGAGATCACGTAAGAAATATGGTATTTAAATAGAATTATCTGAGCTTATTCTCTTGCAAATCTTCAACAAGTTGAGGTAAGGATTTTTTAAATTGTTTTAAAATGCAAATATTTTCTCACCCATAGAGCAAGTCAATGTTAGTGGCCTTGTAACATGTTGAGATGCCATTTTTAAGAGCCTCACTTGATAAATGTTACTCCAAGTTCTTTGCAAGGATTGGTTGGTGTTGAGTTGAGATTGGCCTGGTTTGACAGGACTTGAACATAAAAAAGTAAGAATAATGTTTCAGTTATTGGCTTGGCCATGAGTATTTAAAATAATATGGTAATGTTGGAACCCTAGTTTGAATGTTTCAAGTGAAAAGTTTACAACTTTCATTTTTGGGAACTTCCAACAAAAAATACAAGTTGAATAACTTTAAAAATCCTTTTCAATTTCAAGTTCATTCACATGCGAGATTTGACTAAGGTATCATATGTTTCCCTTCTTTAAAAGCTTGCCAGCCTCTAGGCTCTATTATATCGGTCCAGAGGGTGTCCTAGCACATGGACTCCAACCTTGATACCATATTTGTCATGACGCGAATCCAAGACATTGTCCACTTTGGACCCACATGCCTCACATATTTATTCCTTGACATTAAGCTTGTTAACCGGACCGGTTAACCGGTCATTTTTTTTTTTTTTTTTTAATAATGTCTTCATCACCGGACCATTTGGGCAACGGTCCATTTTGCAAAAATGGCCGTTGCCAACGGCTCCAAACGGCCATTTTGGCCTCCCAACCCCCCCCCCCCCCCCAAACTTTTTTTTTATACACTTTAACCCATCCCCCACCCCTATATAAACCCCTCTCCATTTCCAATTTTAATCCACACCAATTGACTCTTTTCTTTCTCTCAATTATAGCTATTTTGCAACAATTAGCCACTTTAAATTTCTCTCAATTAAATATTACAAAGTTTTATTCTAGTTCCATATTATAAAAAAATTGTTAGTGGAGTTGGTGATTTTGCAACAATCCGAAGTAGCTCCAAAGCTTTGGTGGATTTGCAATTCTAGCCGCCTTCACTTTGGTGGAAATTATTCCAGCAATTTGGTACCTTCGTTCCAACTCTATCTTTATTTTCCGCAATTTAATTTGCTGCAATTTATTTTCTTGTGATTTATTTGCGTGTGATTTAAATTATCCCTATTTAATAATGTCGAAGAGAGTGAGACGTGGTGGCGGTAGTAGTGGTAGTGGTAGGGATGGGTGTCACGACCCAACCCGATAGGCCGTGACTAGTGCCCCAGCTGGACACTCGTATACGAACCTGCTAGATATAATCAGACTGAAACTAAGGACAATATGGAAATTTGTAAAAGCATGTTGTAGGCTCATAATGTCATATATCAAAATGAACCTGTCTCCTGAGAAGTCACAATTAACCAAAACATAACAAAATATGCAAGCCGACAAGACTGCCACTATATACGGGAATATCCAAAACGAACTATGTCGATATAACTGACCAAAACATATATACAACCCACACATGTCTACAGACCTTTAAGAGTATAATAGTGAAACACGACGGAACAGGGCCTAGCCGTACCCCTGGATATGTATGAGTCTATATCAACGGATCTGTACCAAAATGACTCAAACTCCGGATCAATGGAGCTCTCCAAGCAGCTGAGCAAAAGTATTAGGCTGGAGGATCACCAAACCGAGTATCCGTACCTGCGAGCATGAAACGCAGCCCCCGAAAAAAGGTGGTCAGTACGGAAAATGTACTGAATATGTAAAGCATGAAGTACAGTAATGAAGATCGTGAATGAGTGAGAAGATGACAGGAGATAAGTATGATAATCAAAGGATACCAATGCATTTGTACCTTATGTTGTGAGTCATGCATACATATACCCTGTATACGGTACCCGGCCCATTATGGGACTCGATGAGTGAAATCATATACATACATATATACCATACCCGGCCCTTAGTAAGGGACTCGGTGAAATGTAAATATATACCGTACCCGGCCCTTTAGTAAGGGACTCAGTGAAATGTAAATATTTACCATACCCGGGCCTTTAGTAAGGGACTTGGTGAAATGTAAATATATACCGTACCCGAACCTTTAGTAAGGGACTCGGTGAAATGTAAATATATACCGTACTCGGCCCTTTAGTAAGGGACTCGGTGAAATGTAAATATATACCGTACTCGTTCCTTTAGCAAGGGACTCGGTGAAATGTAAATATATACCGTACTCGGCCCTTTAGTAAGGGACTCGGTGAAATATAAATATATACCGTATCGGGCCCTTTAGTAAGTGACTCGTGAAAGATAAGTGGATATAGGAAGTTGTGTTGTTGCGAGCTATCTGGCTGTAAATAATGCAATGAAAATGTATACGAATGCTAACCCTTTCATTAGTAACTCATAATCTTGTATGAAGACTCTTTTGTGAATGCACAATCATGTTATCTCAGGATATCTTTTGAAAGGGTTATTATCGAGGTGAGAACACTTAGTATTAGGGCAATCATGTACAAAATAAATCATCATTTGGGATTCGACAAAATAGATAGGATGAACTAACACTTGGGGGACCAAAGACAACTATCATGTCAAGTACTACTGAGAACTAGAGTTCATTGGAGTCACATGTGTTCGTTGCTTGTTCGCTTTATGTAATTCATGCCAAAGAAGGAAGAAGGGATAGCTTTACATACCTGAAAATTCACGTCTCGGCTCTTCCACCTATTTTCGATCTCGCAATCTACATATAAGACCATTCATGCTATAATTTGGTCCATTGTTATATACTTATCCTAAGCCTCCAAATATCTTTCTAGAATCTGTCGAAATTTCGGCAGCATCTCCTCTGTTTATATGCCTAGCCCAAAATCGTAATTCAAAGAACCAACAACAACAACATCAATACCAACATTAACAACATCACTTTCAACACCAACATGTGGCATAAAACAGCCCAACTTCCATAACTAACCAACTTACTAGACAATTATTTAACGACTTTGTCTCCGAGAATAAATCGGTATTAACATAAATAGAAAGAGATTCATACCTTATTCTTGTTAAAACAACAATATCCTCGATATCCACTTGAATCCACGCTAAAATCCACCACAAAACAATACTAGAATCACAACCATGCGTTATCCGGGCCTTAATTAACGCTTCGCCACTTGAAAATCACTCAAACCCTCAACTTTTTTTATGACAAAATTTCCCCTTGTGTTGCTGCTCTAAAATCTGATTTTTTTTTGGTAAAAAAAATAGGGTTTTGCCCCCTTTTATAAGGTTCAAATTCGGGTCGGGTCTCTACTTCGATGTCCTATCGACGAGCGGTTTGTTGCGTTGAAAACTAGACTCGACAAACTTCATTTTAGGCTTTTGAAACACCTTAAAACACTTCATATGCTAAGAGATATTCTTCCCTCAAGTTGAACCAAAATTTTCACACGAAACTTTACCCATCCTTTCTCCAAAGTCGTACTACTCCATTTCTTCCACTCATTTCCTCATAAAACCTTCCGGTATACCTTATATACATCCTTCACTCATTAAATATACTTAATAATGCTTGCTTATATTCCAAAGTGGTTTTACTTAACCATAACTCAACGTACTTATGTTTCAAATTTGATAAGTGCTTCTTCAAAGATACAGGGTGTAATAATGGGTTTATGGAGGACACATTTGTGAACGAAACACCTAATATTAGGTATTAATATTAGTGAAAATAATCCACTTTTAGATCGTGAGGTAATGCAACACTATACTAGCACTTTTCATGAAATTGATGATGATGATGAAACATAAGTCCCCGAAAATTTCATAGAAGATACACATCTTGCACAATCACATACACAAGACAAACCACCAAAAACTCATAAGCCAACATAATTTGGAATTTTATGACTACAGATAAGGAAAGACAAGTAGCTATATGTAATATATGTAAAAAAAAAAATTGTTTTCAAGCAACAAACTAGTAAGGATAGTGGAATGGGTTCACTAACGGGTCATATGAGAGCTAGACATAGGGATGTTTGGGGAGAGAAAACGGGTTCAAATGTGGGGGGTATTCAACAAACAATAGACCCATGAACCGATAAAAAATTTAGCTATGACAAGAAAAAAGATTGTATAGAAATATTGTCACATTTTAAACTTGATTGTTAGAGATTGTCTTGACTATTTTGAAGATTCTATTCAAAAAGTTAGAAATGCGGTTGTTTTTATTTTTTGTAATGCTAATAAGCAAAAAATGAGAGATTTTAAGAATTCTTGTTTGCAAAATGGCCTTAGACCTAGGAAAATTCAAGTAGAAATTGACACTAGGTGGAACTACACTTACATTATATTACAACAAGCATATGTTTATAGGATTCCCATACAACAAGTTCAAAACCATTTTAATACGGATAGTGATGATTGGATAAATATTAACGATTGGGAAGATGTTAAGGAATGTATTGAACTTTTACAAAAATTTTATAATGCAACTCTTACTTTTTCTAAACAATTCTATCCCACGGTAATCGAAATTTTAGCTAGAGTTTTATATGAGTGTAAAGATAAATCCGGTTATCAAGCGGCTATTTTTTCTATGACAACAAATTTAAGAAGTATTTTTTCCCATCCCAACTTTGTTTATATTGGGTTCTCTTTCAAATCCTTATTTTAAAATGTCTTATACTAGAGGATTGATTGGTCAAATTTATAACTATTTGGAAATTGACGAGGGAGTTGAACCATCTTTACATGACGCCGAGCTCGCGAGTGATGCCGAGTTTAGAAAAGTTTTTAGTCATTATTTTACTTTGGAAGAAAGTGCTACACCCGTTGCTCCACGCCCTACTACTTCTCAAAGTAGCAAAAAGGGCTTGTCGGGTTTGTCGAATTTAAAAGTTTTACATTCACGTCCAACTCCTTCTCATAATGCAAACTTTGATGAATATCACCTTTATTTGATGCAGCCAAATGTTGATATCAACCAACTAGATGATTTGGACGTCTTAGCATGGTGGAAGAAATACAAGGCGAGTCATCTGATACTTTCAAGAATGGCTCGAGATATCCTTACGGTTCAAATATAAACCGTGGCTTTGGAAAGTGCATTTAGCCAAGGAAGACAACAAATTGGAGACCATGGACACTCATTATCCAGATTTAGCTTGCAAGTACTAGTTTGCATTCGCGATTGGATTAGATTGGATCGACGCAACCAAAACTTAGAAGCGGTGGAAGGCGAAGAGGAAGAGATTGAAGATTTGATAGCAAGTGGAGTAGACCAAATGGAAAACTTTGAAAATATCTCAATAACCGAATATAATATTGCGGATATTAGCCAAATGATTGACACTTTTTTATTTTATTCTTATACTACCTTTTTTGCAACTCATGTATTATTTGCAAGTTAAAAAAACTACAACTTGTAAATAAATGTTATCCATGAATGAATAAAATATATGGCTCATTGTGCTTTCTTTTATTTACCTGTATTCATATTCTTACTTATATTAAGTTAGGAATATACCTAAAATATACTAAGAATATACTTATAACATACATCTACTTAAATTAAAAAATAGAAAGTTATATACTTGAAAAAATAACTTAAGTTATAATATATATATATATATATATATATATATATATATATATATATATATATGTTTCTAAGCATATAAGTTAAGTTTTTTCTAAGTTTATAAATTTATATTTTATAACTTAATATATATATATATATATATTTATATTATAAGTATATTCTTAGTATATTTTAGGTATACCTAATATAAATATACTTAAGTTAATATTTATATTATAAGTATATTCTTAGTATATTTTAGGTATATCTAGTATAAATATACTTAAGTTATAAATAGAAAGTATATATATATATATATATATATATATGTTGTTACTTAGTAAATATATAAACTTTAGTTATAAACTTATATAACATATATAAATATACCTATAATATACATATACTTTACAAAAAATAAAAAACAAAAATGCTTTTTTTACGTTTAAAACTGGCCGGTTCCGATTTTCAACTTTCCATATATTACACACACACGTATATACATATGGCCGGTTTCGATTTTTTGACCGGAAACTTATATTATATAACCGGTTGCCTAAGTCCGGCCGATCCCAACCGATTAACAAAAACAACTTGGGATTGAATAGAGGAACTCCCGAGCATTTGGCGATCTCAGATGTGTCGATATCAACAGTGACTCATTATTTCGATGAATCATTTCTTTGGACAGAAGAAGATTATGTAAACACTTACTCGAGATTTCACTTATCTCACTTCGAGGCAAAAAGCGTGCGTATCATGTGAACTTATGCTCTGCCTACAAACCTCTTAACTTTCCTCTCTCATTCCGATAGAGATTTGCCTAAGCCCTCATAACTTTCCACTCCCATTCTAATACGATATTCGCCTAAGCCCTAAGGTACCATTTGTACTTGCTAGCCTAGAAGCATGTCAGTCCTTCTATGTGATTTGTCCGGTATGTAACGTCAAAAAAATAATAATATCACATCAATTGCAACAGAAGGAGCATGTAACAGAACAAAAAAAGAGTTTCTTGTGGCATCTATAATCAATGTCTTATCATATACTGTACAAACTAGTCAAGTAGAAAACAACAATAGAAACATAAAACATAACTATATAGATCAACAGTTACCTGTCACTATAATCATCAATTCTTGAAAACATTAAAAAAACAAACATTTCCTTTTCATGTTTTTTTTTTTTTAATCAGTCAACTAACCAAAAAAAAAAAAAACTGAAAAACTTCAACAGTCCTAAGCAAAAGAGGAAATTCCTTTTTCATGACGATGGAATCTATGCATTTGTTTCTCCATTCTCTCTTCTCTTTTAAAAATCCCCTTTTTTCTCAAATTCCATTTTATACACTGTGCAAGTTCTTTTGAAAATGCATAACACAGAGAGTTGGTTGAATAATTTGATGATTCAATCGGATCCGGGTCGGGTTCGGGTTTCGAGTTTAAGCAGTAATGATCTGTGTTTAAATTCTATCAGCTTTAATGACTGTAATGATGTTGGGTTGTTTCTAGAAGATTCAGGTTCGAGATCACACGTGTCATTCATTAGGAACAACCAGAGTAGTTGTTTATATGTTCGAAAAAATCAAGGTAGAGGTGGGTTTTTGTCGGTGACGGTGTCGTGTAATGGAGGTGGAGGGAATGAAGGGTTTAAGGAAGATTCTGATGACGTGGCAGGGTGTGAGGAAGTTGAGAAGAAGGTGGTAAGTGGTGGAGGTGCTGCTGCTTTGAATACTACTAAACATTTATGGGCTGGAGTTGTTGCTGCTGCTGTTTCAAGGTAAAATATTACTAGCACTTTACAGTTTGAATTTGTTTTGATCAGCAAATTCTTACTATTTGATTGGGCCAAGTTTAATAATGAAAGAAAGGACTTTAGAATATTATGGTCTAAAACAAGTGATAGATACTTGTGTAGCTGTAAATCATTTCAGTTTAAGGGTAAAATGAGAAGTATTGTTACTACTAAATATATAAAGGTGTCCAGTCTTTTTAGGACTAACTAAAAACGAAAGAGGGACAAACGTATACCACAGGGAGGACTTGTTAACAAACATATTTGCTTAACAGTGCTATAATAAATGAGTATGAATAGAGCTAAATGGATATAGAAGATTCGTATAGCCAGCTTTAACTGGTTTTATTTGTGATTAAGGCCTAGTTTTTGTTGTTGGTATGATAATGTATTTCTGTCAATCAAGCTATTTAAAATGACTTTTTGTATCAATCAACTAAGCCTCAATAACAAACTAGTTGAAGTCGACTTTATGAATTCATTGTATCTATTTTGGTCTATTCGGCCCATTTAACATTCAAAATGCTTTGTCGTGGTAAGGTAAACTTCTATTGCATGGAGAAAATAGTGTCTATTCGAAAATTCAAATTGTTTAATTATTTGAGGATCAATTGGTTTGGCATGGACATGGTTGGACTATCTGATGGCGACTTTTCTGTCATTTAATGTGGAAGGATAACTACCTGGCGTATGTATTCTTGGCATTATTGGGATTCTAGGGACTAGATCACTTAATAGGACTTAACTTAAAAAGAGCAGCCTGTGCACTAAGCTCCTGTTATGCCCAGGGAAGGACTGGACCACATTGCGTCTGTTGTATGCAACCTTACCTTGCATTTGTATAAGAGGTTATTTCCACGACTTGAACAGCTGAACCTTACGTAATTTATTTATTTGACCAAAAAACAATTGAAGATTCTAATTCTACGTAATTGTAGAAATATTGAATTGCTTAGATATGAATACTACCAGGTTGATCTTATTTCTATTCTATAATTCCTGTGACTGAATCAAGTAGAGTACATCAATCGTCTATATGAAAGTAAGAAATCTAAACCTACTGCAAAGTAAAATTGAGATTTTAGGGAAAATTTTATTAAAGAAAAGCACCCAGAGAGAGCAATAATGGGTAGTACAACCATTTTCCATATGCATATTAGTACAATAGCTACCTGTGAATAGAACTAAGGAAATTAATCATCCTATTTACCTCCGGTAAATTTTCATTTTTACACCAAAAGGCTAAAAAAGAGAAACATCTATCCTTGAAATTTCAAATATTCTTCTTTTCGTCTTTAAGGATCTCTGGTTTCTTTCCTTCCCTACAATCCACCCTAAACCTACTGCAAAGTAACAAGAACTCTAGAAGTCCACATGGTAAGAATTGTGTGAAGGATATCTGTTGTTAGGAAGGATTTATCCATGAAGGTTGAAATGGATTTATCTCTTGTTACTTGAGCCAGGCATATATCTGCTTTTTGGTTGTGAAATGGATCAATGTGATTCCACATCTTAGCAGAATGAGTTTGACACATTAGGAACGAAACATATGCTCAAAATTTCTTCTTTCTGGGTTGTGACTTCTAATTTTGCCATGTGAATCTTAGCAATACTTTCGTGATGCTTTGTACATTAGTGGCATTGGGTGGTTATGTTTCCTATAAACTGTACATATAAGCTGTAATATATTTATTCTTTGTGGACCGTCTGACATTTGTTTTTCTGAATTGTTTTTGTTTCAGAACTTTTGTTGCTCCTCTTGAGAGATTAAAGCTGGAGTATATAGTTCGTGGTGAGAAAAAGCATCTTTTGGAGCTCATCAAGACGATTGCAGCCACTCAAGGCATCAAGGGATTTTGGAAAGGGAATTTTGTCAATATTCTACGCACAGCTCCATTTAAGTCTATAAACTTCTATTCATATGAAAAATACAGGGATCATCTGCTCAAATTAACTGGTAATGAGGAGGCAACTAATCTCGAAAGATTTGTTGCTGGTGCTGCTGCTGGAATTACAGCCACTGTGCTCTGCATACCTATGGACACTGTGAGAGATATTTTAGTATATTCAGTCTTTTTGCTCTTGATTTCTTTTTAAAAAGCATAACAAGTTGAACTCCGTTGAATTGGATATGTATCTGTATCTGTACTACTAAATCAAGAAGGGAAGTTAAAGTAGCCATGCAAGTTGGTTCTAGAGGCGGAACTTATCTTTCTTGTCCTGTTATATGGTGCAAGTTTGCAACTAGCTCGTAGATTCCCTAGATTGTGTGCTTTGGAAAATAATGTAAGTTCATACTGGCTTTCAAAGATTTTCTTTACCCAATTGACATTTTCAGACTGCTTAACTGGACAAATTATTTTCTTCAAGTGGCACCTTCTGCTTAGTCATACAAAATTTTCTCGGTCTCCCTTTCATGGTCATGCTGATTGTTTTGACTTTATGTAACTTATTTGAAGGAACTCAGAGGAACTACAAAGTTAGAGAGTGTGATTTTGTGTCTCAATTAAATTTAAAGAAGACCATTAGCATAAATGCTAAAGACTCTGTCTAATGAAGAAGCAGTAAAATGCTTTTTTGATTCAGCTTATCTGTAACAAATTCAGCTAATTTAATCATTTAAAAATATATTCGATAAGTTGGGTAATAGAATTATATTATTGCTCTAGACTTGATACTATGTTGCTCGGACTCTTCAAAAATGTCAACAGGTGCGTGTGGGATTCTCCAAAAGTAGTGTATTTTTGGAGAATCCGACACGGGTGCGCACGAAAGTGAAGAGTCCATGCAACTTAGCTTTGATATATTAGCATGTGAGTCCTATAGTATGCAAGTTACTAGTCTTTGGCTCTCTCTTCTTTATGGCTAAATTCGTGAACTACCTTAAGTTCTACCCTTTCGAAGATAATCTGACAATGTTTCTTTTCTTAATTCTTGGAAAATGTCAATAATTCAGATTAGGACAGTAATGGTAGCACCTGGGGGAGAAGCATTAGGAGGTTTAATCGGTGCTTTCAGCCACATGATTCGCACAGAAGGATTCTTCTCTCTTTACAAGGGCCTAGTTCCTTCCATCATAAGTATGGCACCTGGGGGCGCAGTTTTTTATGGAGTTTATGATATACTAAAATCAGCGTATTTGCATTCACCAGAAGGGAGGAAAAGACTACAGAATATGAAACAAGGCGAAGATCTAAATGCATTAGATCAGCTGGAGTTGGGTACAGTTAGAACTTTGATATATGGAGCAATTGCTGGTGCCTGTTCTGAAGCCGCTACATACCCGTTTGAAGTTGTGAGGAGACAGCTTCAGATGCAGGTCCGGGCCACCAAGATGAGTGCATTGGCCACTAGCATGAAGATAGTTGAGCAAGGTGGTATTCCTGCCCTCTATGCAGGATTGACTCCCAGCTTATTACAGGTACATCCAGCAAACAATTTCTTCTTGTCTGTTTTCATTGTATTGAATAGATATATAGGACCTTGTTTCAAAAAAAAGTCCTCAATGAAGTGGGAGGAGAACCATGAGGTATCAGGTTCAGATCCCAGTGCTGGCACAAAAACACTAGTTAATTTCTTTCCATTTGTCCAAGCATTGATGGACAAAGTTACCCGGCACCTGTGTTGATGGGCGGTAGCAGGTACCACGTGGAATTAGTCAAGGTGCGTGCAAGTTGGTCCGGCACTATGGTTATAAAAAAAAATGTCCTTGGATATGAGTATGGATAAAATCATCAATTTTCTACTGAACATGCAATTTGATGCCTAGACAACAAAACTTGGTGTGGGGTTAAGTACCAAGAACTTCGATGAACGGCAGACACTATTATCTTATTTTGAAGAACTAGTATAGTTTACATACATTTGTATTTTTTTTCCCATCCATTTTTTGATGCTTAAATAAGTTTATAGTAGTCAGCCATCATTATAACTCTTTTCTTAATCAACAAATAAGAGCCAATACATAGTCAATACTCTAGTAGCTCCAGACTGACTACATTAAGTTGTATGTTAAAAGCCCAAATGTTGCCTTTCTCTTGGCAGCCAAAACTGTCTATATTGGCGCCTTCTTTTGATATAGCTCATCTAGATGGGGAGGAACCTGTGTTGAGTATGCTTTCTTTAGAAGAAAAGAAACTAAATGGTCTGATTTTAAGTGTGGTTCTATGTCTCCATTTATTATAAAGGGATATGTCTCCATTTATTATAATGGGAACATTGTGGTCCACTCTGCTATTGAGAAGAAAGCTGTAAATCAATACTTTTTTTCTGTCAAAGCTTCTTCATTCAAGCATAAGATGTCAATAGAGTTGACTTTAGATTCTATCTTCATCTTCTTCTTTGCGTATATTAGATTTAACGGCTACGTATCCAGGATGTGGTGGTTCTCTTATGCTAACATTGTGATACATTTCTTCTGTTTAGCTGTTTAGAAGAGTTTCTTTGATCTGCTAGTTTTAGTTGTTAAGAAGAATTACAAATATAACAAAATGCGTCTTTTTATTGAACTCAGGTTTTGCCATCAGCTGCAATTAGTTATTTCGTTTATGAATTCATGAAGATAGTTCTGAAAGTAGAATAGCTATGAGATACGATTGCTCAAGTCCATTCATGTCGAGGAGTGCTATAAGTTGATGCTGACCAGTGGCGTACAAGTTAATATCAAGGCAAATTTCAGGCCTTTTTTAATTATGTAGCCTGATGGACACAGTAGGATTAATACATCTGTTTAGGAAGTATTAAAGAAGTTGCTGTTCAGTTAGGCTTTTCCTTTGTATCTTTTAAGAGGAGGAAAATTGCTGAAGCATTTGTATCTTTCTCCATTTAGTTCTAATGAATTGTGTGAACACTCTT
This sequence comes from Lycium ferocissimum, assembly GCF_029784015.1. Classification (NCBI taxonomy): domain Eukaryota; kingdom Viridiplantae; phylum Streptophyta; class Magnoliopsida; order Solanales; family Solanaceae; genus Lycium; species Lycium ferocissimum. The sequence goes on from NC_081349.1 coordinate 40,642,466, forward strand.
TCTATAGTTTAAGCTATTATGGAAGAGATTTTTTACTTATACCGTATTTGAGTGTCTGCAACAAGTCAATTCACATTGAGACCTTCTTAATTTTTTGAGGCCATACACATTAGAGTACTCTTCTTGATGTGTGCTGTGGCCTGTGGGACTTGAAACTTTCTCATGACTGTTTTAAATGTAGTCCGTTCGATTTATCAGCTATTGATTTGTAAATATCTTAAACCGGATCAATAAGATATCGGGTTAAGTGGTACAATGTCAAAGAGTGTGAAATGATTCAGCTAAGAGCTATATTGCTCTAAACTCTTCAAAAATGTCAATGAGTGCATGTCGGATTCTTCAAAAGTTAGTGGATTTTTGAAGGATCCGACACGGTGCGATAACATTTTTGAGAGTTCTAGCAACACGGACTAAACGTTTGAGTGTGATCTGTTAAAAGAGTTAACATTTTTATTTTTATTGTAGGTCTGTAATAAGTTCAAATTCTCATCTGATGCCAAAAAGAAAGAAATGTTGTGGCTACATTAGCCTGGAAATGAACAGAAGATTCATGATCATTTCCACATTCTCATCATGAAAGAACAACCAGAAGTTTATAGTTCTACAGCATTAAAGCAAAATAAACTTTACCTGCAACTTTTATAGCTGAAAAATTTGTCCTCTGTATTCAAAGTCTCTGTAGAACTAAACTTCTTCAGCACTGGCTAGTTATTGAACTATTCTGTTGAATGTAAAGGCTAAAATTGTTCATAAGATATGCACATCAAATGGATAAGGTGGCTGATTAATCCTGCAATATAATTTGGTGGAGGTATTTTTCACACGTCAGACAGGTCTAAGGTTCAAGCACCTGGCATTTTAAAAATAAATAAATAAATAAATTCTTTCTTGTTTAAACTCGTCTATTTTGGGATCAATCTATTTTGGCCTTTAACAGTAAAAAGTTTGGCTAGAAGTCCTATTTTTCCAACGTAATTAGGGATCGTTTGGTTAGCAGACTAATTTATACTCGGAATTATAGTTCTGAGATTATAATTTTTGGATTAAATTAATAGTTCCAAGTTTGATGGGATAAGATGGATATCCAGAATTACGTCTGCGATTAAATTTATATTGTTTTTGGTTGATGGAATAAATTTATACCAGTTCTAAAAATTAAATATATAGTACCTCTATTTCAATTTATTTGTCTTATTTTCTTTTAATCTACTTACCCTCAATTTCCTACGTGACATATTTAAGACCACAAAATTCAAAGCTATTTTGATATATATTATATACATGTTTAGTTTAAGATAATAAGATTTAAAGGTTTTCTTAGTTTTCTTAAACTACGCGAGTCAAAAACAAATTAAAACAGAGAGGGTATCATTTCATTTTAGGGAAAAGGGTAAAAAATACCCCTCTACTTTGAAAAAAGGGCTAAAAATATCCTCAAAATTTATTTTGGGTCAAAATACTCTAAATCCTTAAAGTTTTCAAATATCTTGCACTGTCTTGTGAAATTATCCTCCCAAAATAACTTAGAAAGCATTTTTTAGGCCCCATTATCATTTAAACTGACCCATTAAATAATAACCTATAAGATCACTTATTCCCCGAATTCCTCAAACTTCAAACCTACGTATTGGGGAATAAGGGGATCTTTTGGGTTATTATTTGGGTGGTTTTATTTAAATGATGTAGCGGGTCTAAAAAATAATTTCGGATTATTTTGGGGGATAATTTCTGTCAAGACAAGGGTATATTTGAAAACTTTAAGGATGGGAGGGTTATTTCTAACCCAAAATAAGTTTGGAGGATATTTTTAATTCTTTTTCCAAAGTAGAGGGGTATTTTTGACCCTTTTCCCTTCATTTTATAGTACTAAAGAAGTGTTTTTCTTTAGCAAGAACTCTATTTTTCTGGCGTAGCAGCGCAAAAGATACTCCTTATGAATGATGATCCTGCTTGCTTATGTGATATCGATGCTAATGAGAATGCTCCCTAATTAGTCCTGCCAGTGATATATGATTATGTATGCATGAACTAATCCAAACTGTAAAACGTCAAATGACTTATTAAATCAGTTACGTATGATTTTGTTTGATTGATAACCATGATAATTCCAGAGAACACCTCACGTTTTAAGCACCTAAGGGGTCGTCTGGTAACTGGTTAGAGTTATATATATTAGTAATACATGAATTAGTTATGAGAGAATCTATATACTTTTTATGTAGGTATTAGTTATGCAGGGTTTAGTTATTCACGTATTAGCTATTCCACCTTTTGTCATGCATAAAACAATACATAGATTTCCTCATAACTTATACATGTATTAGTTATGCGAGTTTTAAATTGCAAACGAAACACTATACTAATTTTATACATGAATAATTCATATTAAAAGCCATTATCAATCTGATCTCTAATGCTACGACTTTAATACGTTTAATATCTTCTTTAAGTAAATCAAAATAAAGCTCTAATCTCCAATATTAGAGGGACCAAAGTGCAAAGTTCTAAACCATAAGTAATTCCAAAATTTCCATCACGTTCAGTCAAGTTCAATCTGCTCAAACTACTTCATCAATGGATTCAGACAATCATCTCCCCAAACCCGACCCGAATTCGGATCATTCGGATCCCGCTCTCCGACGAAAACACGCAGCAATGATCGAACGCCTCTCAAACCTACACCAAACCCGTTTAACCCGCAAACCCGACCCGGAATCAAACTCCACAGCTTCCTTTCTATCTCGATTCACCGAATCCAAAAACTCAATCGAATCCACACTCACCCGAATCCGTCAAACACCCGACCCACATTCCGACCCGACCCTAAAACCCGAACTCGACAACGTATCAATGTCCATTGCGGATCTTGAAAAACTAGTCGCGGAAAACACTTTTTCGTTACCATCGTATGAAGTTCGTACGTGTCTGAAAACAATAACGGATTTAAAACAATTCGTCGAACAGGTGATACGCATTTGCATTTTTTACATAGTTCTATCCTTTATTTACAGTTTAGTCCTAATTTTCTCTTCTGTTTCATTTTCACCCTAGGGAAAATTACCTCTATGTCTACTGCTAGATAATATTTACACGCTTTAGCTCATATTTTGAATTTGTTACCTGGTTCAGCCCATATTTGTGTATAAACACCTTTTATACAAGGTTGATACATTATGTATAATGCTTTGCCCCCAGTTATAATGTTGTATAATATTGCATAAACTGAAAATATGGCTACGTGGCGTAATATTTTATGTTGGGCTGTTTATTTTTGAAAATTTCCCCGTTTGGCCATAGAAACCAAATATTTTCCCCTTTATTTGAATTTTTTGAAGATGGAGTTGTGTTTGGTTATAGCTTTTGCAAATTTGGTTGTTTGAACGTACTGAAAGCGGAAAAAAAAGTGTAAACAGGGTTTTAGGTTTTTTTCAAATTCCAAATAGAACTTCAGGTTGTATTTGGAATTTTCATGGCCAAACCTGATTTTCAAATAAAGCGAAAAAAGAAAAAAAAAATCCGGAAACAAGTGAATAATTCTCATGGACAAACGGGTCCTTATAGTTTAGTAGAGGATAATCATAAATTCATAATATTGTCATTTCTGTAGGAATAGGGTTCATGCTGTTTTGTACTCATTAGAAAGCTATCAATGAAAAATCATCTTTTAGCTCTCTTAGTATAGCTTTAGCTTAGCTTAATTCGTAGCTAGGTTTCTCCTAAAATTCTATCTTGCATCAACAGGTTACGGGTGAAGTAATCCCAAGGAAGAAGTTCTCTTTTAAGAACAAGTCAACTAAGAAAATCACAACCCAAAATGACACCGTATCAGAAGTCCCAAATGTGGAATCAAAGAGCACAGGGTTTAGGGTTTTGGACTCGCCTGGATTTAGGGGAAAAGAAAATGAGGTGTTAGTGAAAGAATTCAATAAGGGTAATGATAATGAAGAGATTAGGGAATTTGTGTTATCAGAATTAAGCGGTTGTGAAGTGAGACTAATGGGGTGTGTAAGGGCATTATTTGTGCATAAACTAATTGATTGCAAGGTATATGTTGGGCCTATTTTCGGGTCGGTATTGATTGAAGAAGCGACGAATTGTGTGTTCGTGATGGCGTCTCACCAGATTCGTATTCATCAAGCTAAAGGATGTGATTTTTATCTTCGAGCGAGGAGTAGGCCAATAATTGAGGATAGTAATGGTGTAAGGTTTGCACCGTATTGTTTAAAGTATGACGGGGTTGAGAAGGATCTTGAGGAAGCTAATCTTGGTGAAGAGACGGGGAATTGGTCGAATGTGGATGATTTTAAGTGGTTAAGAGCAGTGCAGTCTCCAAATTGGTCAATTTTGCCGGAAAATGAACGCCTTGGAACAATAGATATTTCAAATCGAGACCCGAAAATTTAAATCTTTCCGCTTGATGAGTGTTTAGTATGTTGAACCCTCATTGTGTAAAGGATATAACTTTTTTTGGTTATCTTCTTAAGTGTACTTGAATCTTAGAGGAATTAGGATGCATCAGCTCGAGGAGCGCTATAAGTTGGCACTGACAAGTGGGGTACAAGTTGATCTGAAGGGAAATTTCTGGACTTTTTGTATTATGTAGCCTGAACACAGTGAGAATAATACATCTCATTGAAGAGGTATTAACGGAAAATTTCTTGTCTGTTAGGCTTTTCCTTAGTATCTTTTAAAAGGAGGAAAGATTGCTGAAGCTTTTCTATCTTTCTCCATTTAGCTGTGGTGAATTGTGGGAATCATCTTTTCTATAGTTTTAAGCTATTAGAGGAGAGATTTTTTTACTTTATTTGGTGAATGGCCTATTTTTATTTTTTTGAGGCCATACTCATGAGAATACTCCTCTTCATGTGTGCTGTGAGACTTGAAACTGGCTCTGGTACTGAGGGCTGCTTTTCGCTTCAGCTTTGAGTCGCTAACCGAACCAGTAAGATATCAGGTTAAGTGGTACAATGTTAATAGTGTGAATCGATTGAACTAAGAGCTATGTTGCTCTAACTCTTCAAAAATGTCAATGGGTACATGGTGGATCCTCCAAAAGTAATGCATTTTTGGAGGATCCAACACTTTGCTGCAACATATTTTGAGAGTTCGAGCAACCTAGACTAATCTGTTAAAAATTACACTGTTGTTTATTTGTTTGAGGCCTATAATAAGTTCAACTGCTAATGTGATGTATTTAAAAAAAAAAAAAAATTGTGGCTGCATTAACCAGGAGATTCATGGATCATTTTCATCATCAAAGAACAACCAAAAGTTTACAGTCATACAACATTAAAGCAAATCAAAATTTACCTGCAACTTTTATAGCAGAAGAATTTCTCCTCTGCATTCAAAGTCTCTGAGGAACTAATATTCTTCTGCAGCTGGTTATTGAACTGTTCTGTTCAATGTTGAAGGCTCAAATTGTTCATAAGACATGCATATCAAATGGATAAGGTAGCTGATTAATCCTGCACTATAATATGGTGTAGGTATTTTTTTGGTTAACTTCTTAAGTGTATGCATCAGCTTTTGTTGATGAAATACATCACTTATTATTTTTCTGTTTTAAGAGGTGAACTAAATATAACAGAACAGAGACATGATGCTAAAGTTGTTGCCTTCCAGTTTCTTGGATAGAGAGATTTCGTTATGTTTCTATTACCTACTTCTTATTAATTTCTATTTGCTATTAGCAGTTGTTGGTCCATTTCCGTGCTTTTTGTGTTTTTTGATTGATGCTACATCCTTTGGTTGCATTATTGAAAAAGTACTACATGCTTTGATTGTACCTATATTATGGTCCAGAGTGTGGATGGTTTGAAGTGATGCTACATTCCGACGCTTTGGTAAATGCTTAACACATATTTGCTGAAAGGAACAGAGATAGGAAATTGTATTTGCTATACTAGTTATATTTACTGCAGAGTATCAATGGAATCAAATCGTCACTGCTATGGAGAAAGTCATCTTTGAAGAAGAAGCCGGCGACTAGAGTGTTTTGCTTTTGGTACTCCACGGAAGCTGATTATTTTTCAATTAGACTTTTAAGTCTCTTGCCGTCTTAATTGTCAAAAAAACAAAAATGACTGAGACTGAAAAGGAGGATAAAGTTTGAAGCGACAAACTATAAAATCTCTTTAGGGTAGAGATAAGGAGGTTTTGTGGGCTTGGAAATTGGGGTTGCAGCCAGTGGAGGAGGTTGGTATCTCCTTAGGAGTTTGTCTTCTTTACAATGTGGTAGGCATCAGCTGGAGAGTATCACTTGTTAAATGAGAGTAGTAAATAGCGCAAAGGTTTTGGTCAAATAAACTGATATACTGCACTACTCGTTGTCTAGCTTACTTTATATCAGATTTTTGCCTACGGATAGATCACGTTACTTTACCCGTTCCAAACTAGCGTTGCGGAATAATTATGAACATTAAAGGTAAGGACACATTGATTTTACGTGGAAACCGTCCGGTTCACAAAGGGTGAGAAAACCACGATCTACACCTCTGTAGGATCTTTCCCCAACTTCACTACAACAGTGAGCCTTTGCAAAGTCAAATTACAAACTTTGTAACTTAGGAACTAAACTCTAATTCCTATCTCGCTAATCTCCCTAGACTAGTGAGCCTGCTTCAAGTTATCCCAACTTGAAGTTGAATTTGACTAACGTTTATAACTAAAGCAATTGCTTCTACAAAAGCTGATAAAGTACAACTCGATGAATAATCCTAATACAGACTCAAGAACTGTAAAACATAAACTCTGCAAATCAGGTTCTTCAATCTGCTTCTTTGTATTAGACGCACTTCAATAATCAGAACTATCGATCTCTTGCATTGACCGTGTTTGCTCCAGCTCTGATTTTCTCTCTATGTGAGTGCCTAAATCTTCTTCATGGCATGATTTGAATATTTATAGTACTAGGTTTGCATCAAGTAGGCTGAACTCAATCCCTCCAAGGTAAGGCCCATTACGAGAGTAAGGGTTTGAGTTGACTTGAGATTCTTGCATCATCGCGTCTTCAGTGTCCCTGTAGAAGTCTGAAGTATCTCGATACTTATGGCAAGAAATCCTGCAAACTTGTCCGCCAAGTCTTTACCATAAAACACAAATCCTACTTGCAGTAGGACTCTGAGCTGGAACATGTTCTTGGACTTGGTTCAAACACTTGATTCTTCCTTCTCTGAATCTTCTCACCGTGATCGAGATGGAACATGTCCATAGACCTGTTTCATTCACCTTGTCTTGCATATGTCTCTGAACTTCTCACTGCACCTGTCTCTACAATAGACCATGTCTGACTGTCTGTAGACCTGGTTTACTTGCCTTGTTCATTTAGTTTGTCAATCATCAAAATTCACACATGCGTATGCAACATAAACGCAGTGTAGCTTACTTGGTTCTTTGATGAGTCCGACCATTGCCATACTTTCAGATATCATATGATTCATCAGCAGCTATTTCAAGTAATCACGATGCTCATATTAAGAGTGGTTATCAAGGAATACATTTGATTCATCTTTTGGTTATTGGTTAGTCGTCTGGAATTGTTTCGTTGTTTCAATATGGATTGTACTGCTATTGTTCCGCAAATGTTTTAAACGTAGACAAATGTCGAGCTGACACAACACTTACGAGTTACGGCTATGGCAAACCATGAACACTCTCTTACTAGTCTCTGTAAAAGCTTCTGATCAGTTATCTTAATTAGCTGAACGTGACCTGATATCTGCAAATCAGGAGTTTGACACACATTACTGAAGATGAGGATTTAGAGATGTTGAGAAACCAACTAATCGGAGCAGGATTGGAGTCCTTTCCTTGTGCAGCCATAAGATAGCTTTTGAAGCAGAGCAATGTGTGAGGAGGCCTATCTACTTCTGTCAAGGTATAGGAACTTGGTGGTAATTTGCTTCCCATCATCTTTTACTACTTTGGAAGTCCTTTAAGTTTCTTGTGTTCAGACTTGATTAGTTTTAGATAAAATTCAACTATGAAATTCTGAGAGACATTGCACCTGTTGAGTTTGTAAATCAACTGGTTTATATCTTAAGCTTTGCTTCACAAAGGAATATGTGTTCCAGAAGTACCTCACGTTTTTTCTTTTTTGTCCCTCTAAATATTTGAACCAAACATTGGGAACTTGTGTATATGCTAAATGTATATCTGATATTGATGCAAGCATTCTGTGGCTGATAATTAGATTAATAGCTTAGGGTGACGACAATGCCATTGAATCGAAACTTTTACCTGCCTCTGAAGAAGCCTATGGTAATGGAATCATATTTTTATGAGTAGATGATGTACGGAAACAGTAGGAGATCCTTATTTTCAAGTTGGAGCCGGATTACAAGCTGAAACATTTTCTATTTTCTCTTTGATAGTGGATGCTATTGGCGAGTCAAGTTCATGCAGAAGTCTATGATTCAAGCCCTGGGATTGGAGTCGCCTTTGGTAGAAAGCGCTTTATCCCCCAATATGGGACTTTCTGGTGCGAAGCAGTATTAGTCCGGGCACCAAAGTGTATACCGGACACCAGAGTGGGAAACCAAAAAAAAAAAAAAGATGAAAATAAATCACCAAATATTTTAGGTGGACAACAGTATAGTAGGCCAAGCTTTACTACATCCCTGGCACTGGTACTTCAATATCATAGTGAACATTCCTCTTCTACAAACATGAAGCACTATGTCCATTTGTAGGCCGAATACATGAGGTTATTTGTCCCATTTTGGGGGAACTTTCATAAATACAAGATATATAAGAGTTAATTATATAATCTACAATTAATTTAGGTATTACAAATTGTGTAACTTAAAGCTAAAAACAAGGAGATTATTGCTATGAATAAAAAATCTAAAAATAAAGAGATTCCCTATATTAGTGATAGCATAATTAAATGCATATAAAACACAATAAGTGCTTACCTAAACAAGTTCCAAAGACAATCTACTAGCAAGCTAATTCATGATTATTATCTTTTTTTTTTTTAAAAAGCTAATTCATGAACAAGTATATTACTGTAGTATCTGTTATATATATTATCTATCTATATATTGTATATTGTTACTATATATGTTATTGTAGAGGACAATTGGTTAGCACGTAGAGTAATATATTCATATATTAAGTATATTGTAATATTATATACTATAATATACAAACTTAGATATACTAATTTCTACTATTATACCTACATATATTTTGTTATCATCTTTTCGGTTAAATTTACCAATTTGAATATACCATCTACTTTTTTATGTATATTTCAATGTACTTTTGTTATATTATTTACCATATCTTTTCGTGTACTTTTCTTAATATTAATATTAATATATTCAAATAATTTTTTTAAGTCACAAAAAAATAATTGCATCAGTCATCAAGTGAAAATGAAAAAAAATAAAAAATAAAAAGAAGAAGAAAGAGGAGGAAACGAAAGGAAAAAAAAATCTTCTTAAAACGGTGGATGGAACATGGGACTTGAAATTGATTATGTTTTGTTTATTTGGAAAATTACACTATCTCTCATGCCCTTTTCATATTTTTTTTTTTTTTGGGGGGCGGGGGAGGGGTGGGTGGGGGTGTGGAGGAGGATGATTTTGAAAGAAAGAGAAAGTAAAAAATGGATGCATTAATGGTAGTAACTTCTAAAATTAAGTATTATTGATATTTTAGAAATGTAAAAAGTTGTATATTTGTAACTAAACAGTTAAATAAGTTGTATTTATATAAATTTTTAAAGTAGTTGTAATTTTTTTAATTACTATTTGAAAAAGTTGTATATGTGTGACTTTTCCATTTTTTGACACAAAGTCTTCAGCTCTATAGGGCTTATTTGAACATTTTGACCCAAGATGAGATCCATATATATTCATTGGAAACAGAAAAGGGCAATTTGCAGGATTGTCCTTCGCTGGGGGTGGTCTTTAAACAACTTTTTCTTTTTTTGGTAATATAGTAATTAACCATCTTTATAAAAAAAAAAAAGGTGTGTATGATTACCAATTAAGTAACTTTTGTCAAATATTTGATCATTTAATACACTATTACAACAAAAAAATTTGTATATATTTTTATCATTAGACGATTTTCCTTGTGATTTTTTTTTTTTTTAGCTTAGAATTTGGCAATTAAAAATGAAAATTAGATTTTATGCATCTTTTTTGATACCCACAAATATTATTCAAATATCGGGATATTAGGCAAGGACCCAACTATGCGAATATTCATTGAAAAAAGAAAAGGGCAATTTGCTTTGGGGTACTTGTCGCCCTCAAGATGCTGTCCTTCGCCGGGGGTGGTCTTTAACTTTTGTCCTCAAGATCACTAAAATTTGAAAACTTACAAAAATTAAAAATTAAAGAACACCCCAAATGAACGACAATCCGCGCAAAAAGAAAGGGAAAGAAAACCCCTGTATATGCATATGGGCCACTTTACGAAGGTTCATGTACAATGCCTTAAAAACTGTTTTGAAAAAACAGTTTTGATTCTTCTAAAATGTTGAATGTTAAAAGTGTGTTCAAAAGGAAAAATTAATCACACATTTAATCACAGCTAATTCCACATTTAATTGCACCAGGTGTCCGATCGGCTTTAATCCCAAAATGAATGTCCGTGGCCCAAAATAATGCTAAGGCTAACCGGCCCAACAGTCCTGGCGCTTAAAAAAAAAAAAAGACTTTTTGTGGCGGTAAAGTCGCCACAAAGGGCGTACAAAGATATATACATGTGTTGGAATTATATATACACTTTATATACAAAAATTATACAGTTTATATACATATGCTAGAATTAATCATACGTTTATTATACATAAATTATACGTTAGTTATACACTTATTATACACATATTATGCAATAATGATATGATATATATTTTTTTTAAATACACAATAGTGATACATATTATATACCACAATGATACGGTTTCTATAATACATTTTTTTGTACGTATGGTACACTTTCTATACAAGACTGATACAATTTATATACACATGCTGTAATTATATATACACTTTCTATACAAAAATGATACATATTATATACAAAAATGATACAATTTTCTATTCTATACGGGCGATTACACCGTGTTGATACACATTATATACATTATATATACAAATGATACATATTATATACAAAAATGATACATTATATACACAAATGATTAGTGATTCATATTTTATGCGGTTTTCTATATTAGATAGGTACGATACATATTTTATACACAAATGACACATATTATATATAAAAATCGCCACAAACATTTTTGTATTTGAGTTTTTATTTGAAAATTGTCTTATTTAAGTTTTGGCTAATGGATGGGATTAATTTAGTGGGTATAATTTGGGTTTAGAAGGACTTTGGCCACCGGGTGAAATTAATTTCACCCGACTGGCCATATATGTCCTTTTCCCAAGAAAAAAAGGTTCTCCTTAGATTTTTCCGACTAGTCATTTTCAAGCTTAAAGATTTTTCCAACCTAACCTTTACCAAGCAGGCATATCTACTGAATTTAACAGCTAATTTAGCACCTCATGAAAGAGGGTAAAGGAAAATAAAAAATCATCAATTTGAAACTTAATTTATTAAAAATGGAAAGCTACCAAATATCATGGCATGTCTATTTTATCGCACATTAGAATTATTAACGTTTTTACTTTTGAAATATCCTTTTGCAAGGAATATTTTACTACATTCTTCTGTAATTGTTCTATTTTTCTGGGGGTAAAATGTCTGTCCCAATTTAATTGCCTTTGTATCCTAATTAACATCTTATGATTGATATATATCTTAACCTAATATCGACATTTATATGTGAAACTAAAGTTTGGTACAGAATTGAGTTTTTAGATCCTAGTGGAAAGTTCATTTTGTAGATATCTTAATGCAACATGGAAATTAAATCACATTGTTTTTTGAACCCCAAAGTTAGATCTTGTAATGCATCATGAAATCAAAGAAGATTTTATGGAGCCAACATATATTTTAAATTAGTTGGTTGCAGTATTTGACTAGAAAATAAGGACTGGACAATTTGACACTTCAAAGACTTGATATATCCCAAGAATACAAACTATAATGTTTTTGGACTATGAAGGATTTTGTTAATTGTTTGCTCTTACAAAGTTTATCAGTTGCAGTGGCCCCTAAACTCATCGGAAGCTAATTTTTTGTCAAATGACAGTAATAAACATCTTACAAATAAAAGAAAGAATGCTTAGAGAACACAAACTATAATGCATTTTGTCATGAAAGGATCTTGTTATTTGTTGCTTTTGCAACTTCTCAGTTGGTTAGTGGCATACACAGAATTTTGAACAAGCCGTGTCAGGCTATTATCGTAATTCGTTTTGTAAGTGATTTTAGTATGAGATTGTGGTGGTTTAAGGTTAATTGATGTTTATTCTGCATTATTTTAAAGTGATGTCACAATATTGCAAGTCGTTGTGCCGAGGGTCTACCGGAAACAACCTCTCTACCTCCTAAGGTAGAGGTAAGGTTCGCGTACATTCTACCCTCCCCAGACCCCACTTTGTGGGATTTCACTGGGTATGGTGTTGTTTGTTGTTGTCAGTATATTGTATCTATACATATTATGTTTTCAAAAATCAGTTACACCCTTGACAAGGGGTGTCATAGTGCCTTTATACTCGTTGGAAGTTGCTGGTTGACTCTGTTAGGCAAGAGGATCCTCCTGATATTGATCGACTTTCAATATGGCTCCGGTGATCGAGCACTGTCTATGAGTCACCGGCTCATTTATGTTATTTCTAAGCGATTGTTCATTGTTCATTGCCCGAGACCTCTAGAAAGAAGTCGATCTTTTGCATAGCCATTCTCGTGACAAAAAAGCATCATCATTGACTCCAGAAAGCTAAGTGAAGGACCATCAGCAAGCAACACCTACATCGATAGCGGTAGTATGATTCTATTCGTTCAAGTCTTCTTCTATCAATAGGTGAATTGTTCCTTTTTATCTGTCTTTTCCATCTAGTGCCCATATTGCGATAGAAAATCTTTGTCTTCGACCTAAGGGCTAAGACTTTCTAATTAAAAAAAGGATCATGGTAATTATTGAGTGCTAATTTCCTTCTCTTTGCTTTTCTTTTTCTTAGTAATGAAACCACAAGTATTAAACATCAAATGCAGCTAAAATAGCTAATTATTGTCTCTTGCGTGTCCTCTGTTAGGCCAAGTTTTAGTTCTAACAATGCAAAATAAGTAGGTACTACTAATTGCTTCACTGTCAGTATCACCAGATTTATTCAGTGTCAATATAATTAGCTGTTCTTATGATGTCAGTGCCTACTGAATTTAAGCCAAGGAATATGATACAGTGGCATATATATGATGGCTCAAAGAAATGATCTAGCTAGTAGTAGGTTGAATTGTAGATATGCTTTTTAATTTGAAAGGTTCAGCAAATAATAATCTAAATATGTTTAGGTAATGCTCTTGTACTATATGCTTTTAAAGCATCTTTATTTCTACATTGCTGGAAATAACGGTTGAGAAAACTAGATCGAGAGTTTTATTTTTATATCAGGATTGTTTTGGAAAATTTAGTACGTTTGGCCATAGAAATAAAAAAAAATAAAAAAATAAAAAATTTTGAAATTTTGGAGTTGGAGTTGGAGTTATGTTTGGCCATAGTTTTTGCAAATATTATTTTTTTTCTTGAAATGTACTTTATCAACAAGGTTTTGGCTGTGAAAAAGGTGGAAAAAGCGAAAAACAAATTTTTCTTGTTTTTCAAATTTCAAATAAAACTTCAAATTTTCATGGCCAAACACTAATTTTTGAAAAAAAAAAAATTACAGAAAAAAGTGAATAATTTTTATGGCCAAAGGGGTCCTTAATCTTGAGGCATTCATTATTCGGAACTCACTGCCTCAAATGATCCTGATTAACAGCAAGCAGGGGCATAACTTTGTAGGAGGAAGGGGATGAATCTCATTTGTAACGCAAATAAGGTAAAAAGAAAATTCTTAGTCTATATAGGAACTGTTAAATCCCTTAACATAAAGGGAGGTGACAAAGGGGTTTCAAAAATTATTTTAGATCACATGTTCAAATTCTAACTACTTTTTGATCTCTTTATATAAATTTCTGGCTCCGCCATTGACTGGAATTAAGAAATAAAGTATTGCTTGTATATCAAGATATTTTTTTATTCAAAGGATTCTAACCTCAGTAGAGAAATCCTTGATGGTCTTCTGCTAGACTTCCTTCTAGTTGAAATATGAATATATAATGAAATTAGCAGAGATATTGGCTCCCACTTATTTTATTATGGGTTTCAACCAGTGACGTATGAAGGATTTTCACTGAGGGTGTTCGAAAAATAAAAATATAGTGATTGGAATTTGAACTTGGAACCTCAATGAGAATTTTGAACACAGATCACTAAATCAACCTCTTCAAATCTATATATATACATACATATACGTATAAGAACACCCTCGGCGGGCCCTAGATCCGCCCTGGTTTCAACCAAAGTTGTTGGACTATTTTTTTAAGTTTGGTCAATGCAAAAAGCATCAAACTTTGTACCATTACTAAGAATATACGTTTCACGTGTATTGGACGTAAGAAACTGTTTGTTTTTCAACGTACTACGTATATATGATGTGCTTCAAACTTGTGGTTTAATTGGCATTCTTTATATAATAATGTAGACTTGATAGTTCATTATAGCTAACTGTATTTAGCCTAGTGTCTAAAACCGTCATTATCGCACACTATTACAGAGAGAAAAAATCTGACTTGTTTAGTGCTGATAATTAACTTTCCTTTTATTAAACTTTTCCTTAATTAATATTGGGAAAATCTAATGGAACTTTTGAATTCTTTGTCCTTATGTTTTGTTTTTCCCACCTAACACTTGAAGGCAACATTGACTAAAAAAATTAAAAATTAACTACGAAATTCATCACTAATTTTTTTTATTAAATATAGTATTGTCACTAATTAAATAGGATAAGCAATAAATTTTATTATTTAGTGATAAAAGTTATCTGTCACTAATTTTAAATAGGCATTCAAGTTGGTTTCAAATTTAAAAGTTGATTGCTATAGTTATTATCCTGTTGAATTATTTGACGGCCTCATCGAAAAATATTAAATATAATTAATAGACACTGCTATTAATTGAAAGTTCTCAAAAGCAGCCCTTCACCAAGAAAAAAGTCACATGTTTGGTCCACAAAAAAAAATAAAAAAGCAGGTTTAATTGTGCTGGAACATATAATAAAATAAATAAAAGAGTTCGCTTTCCAATATATAATGACGTGTATTTCTCAAAAAATATTTTCAGATATATAATCCTTTGTGAGAAAAAATGATATTTGTTATAAACCATTTGTCAAGTTGTAATTTGGATGTATTATTAATGATTATACAACTAGAAGTGTATATATTGTACCACTTTACTTAAAGTGATAAATACAACTTGAAAGTGGTAAATACAACTTGCACCTACAACTAGTTGTTGTATCTTAGTTGTTTCTTAGTTGTACCAAGTTGAATCTATCAACTTGCACAAGTTGTATATTGTAGGTTGAGGGACAAACTTCTTCTATAAATAAAGAGTTTTGCCTTCTCATTTGTAATACCAAGAAAAGTGATAATACAATCTCTCCCTCCTCTCTACAAAGTTATTTGTTTGTTTCTTTTATTTATTTGCAACTATAAAGTTTTATAACACGTTATCAGCACGAGACTCCACCACTAAGTTGGATTCCCGTAAGTCATAATTGACGAGTTGTTTGGGTATGGTATTGATCGATACTCTCTCTCCACGAAAACCTTTGTTAAAGAAGGTTTGAACTTTGAATTTATAGTTTAGTTACTCACCTTAAAGGTAAATATTTTTCTATCACCTAAATTTATTTTGTTTTATTTTTGTACACGTCAAATCAAGACTAGTAGAGATTTTTTTTTTTTGGTAAGTCCTAGTTCATATTGCTAATGTTGTTTGGTTACTACGTATATGTTATAAGTGTAGAATTTATTCTACAATAATCTCATAAATTGGATATCTCCCGTTGGGGGATATACTTGAACTCCTGTAGAGTTAACAAGCAATATATGGCCACCAGTAGTGGCAATATTTCATAACTAAGTTTTGTTCTGGCTAAATTATATTTACGCCTATAACCACCAGAAGTGGTAATATTTTCATACACTTATTGTGATTACAATTCGAGATATATTAGAGAAAATTCTCTACATTATGTGTATGCCTCAATTAGATCGTGCAATAGCAATATCTTAAAAGAGGTTATAAGCTATCTTATTTTGATATGCTTAAGGCATATTCAAATATGTTCCATTCCTGAAGAATGAGAACTTTTGATAAATGTTGCAAATATAACTCCATTCTTTGAAGTGAATGTGACAATATGTAGTAAAGCTTATACATATGGACGTGCTCTTGATTGTGAATATGTTACGACTCATCTCGAGAAGAGGTAATAATTGAGAAAAAAGAATCTAAATATTCTATGTTTTACTCCCGAAGTAGTAACTCAGAAATCTGCTCCTGAAGTAACAAACTCAGAAAGTTGCTCCCAAAGTAGCAAGCTTTGAACTCTACTCCAAAAGTAGTAGAACTTTGAACTCTACTCCCGAAGTAATAGAACTTTTAGCTCTACATAGTAAACTTTTATCACTACTCCCGAAGTAGTTAGACTCCAAATTCTACTCTCGAAGTAGTAGAACTTTGAGATCTACTCCCGAAGTAGTATATATTCTGAAATCTACTCCCAAAGTAGTACAACTTTAAAATTTACTCTTGAAGTAGTAAGACCTTGAGATTTACTCTCGAAGTAGTAAACCTTTAAAATTTACTCCCGAAATGGTAAAACATTAAACTTTACTCTTGAAGCAGAAAGAATTGGTAAAATTTTTGAGAAATTTTCTGAAGCAATGACTTCTTGTGCTTGAGCAGAATAATGAGCTAAAGATGAACATCGTTTATCAAGAGCAATAATTTAGTTTCATTTCCCGAAGCTAATGAAGATATACTACAAACTACCTCCTGTAGAGATAAAATAACAAAGAAAATACATGTGGTACAAAAGTCATTGCAACACCTACCTGTCGTACGTAGAACATCACGAATAATTTCATTAAGTACCATTCTAAGGCAAAAGAAATCAGAGTAGAATATTTCTACTATAATTACATCGATACATTATGGTTAGTTGTTATTGATATCCTCAAAGGATATAACAATGAATGTATCTTTTCCTGAAGGATGTGATTACTATGTGGTTGTCGATTTGATGCAAAATATTCAGATGTTAATGGCTAATCTCGTTGAAGGAGATATTTGAAATACTGACGTTTAGAACTTAACGTTTACTTTTTGTACTTTATAAATTAAAATTGTCTTTAAATTTTCATTTGATTGTTGTTTTCTTTCATAACACTAGTGGTGTCTAACCAAATTTTCTTTCATGATACAAGCCGTATCTAAGCAATATTTGGTAATACAAATATATCTTCCAAGGGCTCCAGAAGAGCTAATTGTTTGTTTACAAGAATCATGACATGACCAATAGTGTCCAAATAATATCTGATTATGGTATAAATTAAAGTCTCCCGAAGAGGTTATAAATGATAGCACCATTCATCTTAGATCGTAATTGGTACGATTGGAACACAAATTGTAGTAAAGCTGAAGTTTATTGACAATAAAAATGATTATCATAGTGAGACTACAATTGATTGGAAGATTAAATATCTCCAAACAACAAGTAAGAAATACGTACGTAAAACGTTACCTGAGCATGATAAGATCATATGCCACAATAAACCAGAATTTATTGATATTAAATATTATGCAATAGTAAATCAGAAGTTTACAAAACAAATAGCACATGTGTAAACTTGAAGTTTACTAGTATAAATAACTATCAGTTGGCATGAGCAATTTTGCCATCCAATTTAAATATGATGTGCATATTGAGTATTACACATATATTGAAGAACTAGAAGATACTTCAAGATTTCTTTTGTGTTTCTTGTTCTCATGATAAGTTGATTACACCAGCTAATATTGGGACTGAATCCCCTAAATGCTGGAAAATATAAAAGGTGAATATGGGCCCGTTCACCTGCAATGTGATGTATTAAATAGATGCGTCTATGAGACGGTCACATGTGCGTTTATCGTCAACCGGCAGTTTGACATTTACAAAGTTGCTTGCTCAAAATAATTGAGTTAAGAGCACAATTTCCAGATTATGTAATCAAGACAATTCATCTTGATAATGTTGGTTTATATCAAAGCTGGTTTGGTGTTGAATGCCTCTAATAAATGGCTAAACTATTGCTTATGGGAACAAACTTTCATGTGTTGGTTTGGGAAATGATATATTGCATATAACAACACTTATATACATTAGATCAATAAATTATGATTAATTACCCCCCTCTCAATCGGTTCACGGTCAGGAACCGTGATTGTCCATCTAGTAAATTTTGATGTGTAGTATGTGATTAATGGATCTACCATGATCCACACAGATGGTTCTTCAAATAGCGTGGGGGATATATGTTAGTTTTTCTAACATGAGGGGGAGATATATATGCAGCTAAGAAATATGTTGTGAATTATCATCGGTATGATCCTTATTCAAAAGATAATTCAAGTTAAATGTCGGAAGCATTTGCTGACCAAAAGTTAATCTCATATTTCTACTGCAAATGCTCCTATTGAATGTCCCTAAATGACAAGTCTACAACATGCATGAAGCATGGTAGACGAATCGGTTCCAAATACAATAACCTTGAAAAGGGTGAGGAGCAAATGATTTAAAGGATCATAATAAGGAGGCAATGTGCTCTTGAAGAGCCTATGACATAACACTTCATGAAACCTTATGGGAGGTTCAGGTACCTGAAAATAATGAAGTAATAAGATCTCAGTTAGTTATGTCAAATTACGAACCGATATAAATGATATCTCGTCGACGATATATTTGATACAATATGATGCGCAATATTGTAGAAGATTGTAAGGATCTAAATTCTACGTCTGTTAAAGCATACTGACATCGAAATGATTTTCAAATGACATGATGCATCCTGATAAGCGTAAAGTTTATTGGACCTGCAGTCCAGGCATCAGAAGATATCACGTCATTTAATTATTAAATAAACGTTCTCACAGCCTATATGGCTGACTTGACAAAATTTATATGAAAATTTAGGATTCAAAATGCACAAGCATATACAAATTTTTGGAAAATTTGTTTATAATCCTTAATATGAATTAAATGAATCAAGGTTGATTCCCTAGAGTCTTAATGAATATTCATTGACGAAGGGTACAAAGATGACTCTGTATACCCTTGTCTCTTTATAATAATCAAAATCTTTCATATTGTTCTGCAAGTTGATGACTTGAATATTATTTAGCTCTTGAAGAGTTTCTAAAAGCAGTAGATTATCTGCTAAAAGAAGTAGAAAATTAAATTGGTCTTGAAGTATCATATCTTTGTGCAATTAATGCATTTAAATATCTTGCTATAACTGTGGACATGATATAGTTTTTTACTCCTACATGGAGATATTGAAGTAAGATCAATTGCATCTTGCAAATGAAAGCCCCAACATGAATGTGTTTATCCTAACACATATTGTCAAGCTTTTGAATATGCGGGTTATTTATATGATCGACGTAAATGTTTGATCCAAACATGTTATTTATGCCCATGAGGGGTTACTGTCATACCATGTTCCACATGACAAGATAAAAACAGTTTATAAAGGAAGCCAGGAATGGTTTGATGTGGTTCCAACAATATTATATGACAACGATGCAACTCTACCAAGAGATGGCGGCATAGGTGATCAAACGGTTCGTTCAAATGATGATTTGACAGATTTGATCATAAAGGTACTGCCAACCTCAACATACAATAAGTTGATAGTCAAGATCGGAGTACATCATCTCAAGGATCAAGCGATGCTTTAATCAGGGGGTAGTAAAATACGCGATGCACTCTTTTTTCCTTACCAAGATTTTGTCCCATTGGGTTTTTTTGGTAAGATTTTTAATGAGACAGCAAGAAATGTGTATTACCACATATGTGTACTCTTTTTTCTTCATTAGGATTTTTCCCATTGGGTTTTTCCTAATAAAGTTTTAATGAGGCACATTATCTATTAATAAACATCCAAGGGGGAGTGTTATAAACCATTTGTCAAGTTATAATTTGGATGTATTATTAATGATTATACAACTAGAAGTATATATTGTACCACTTGACTTAAAGTGATAAATACAACTTGAAAGTGGTAAATACAACTTGCACTTGCAACTTACACTTGCAAGTTGTATCTTAGTTGTTTCTTAGTTGTACCAAGTTGAATCCATCAACTTGCACAAGTTGTATATTGTAGGTTGAGGCGCAAACTTCTTCTATAAATAAGGAGCTTTGCCTTCTCATTTGTAATACCAAGAAAAGTGATAATACAATCTCTCCCTCCTCTTTACAAAGTTATTTGTTTGCTTCTCTTATTTATTTGCAATTATAAAGTTTTATAACAATATTGTAATTTTAAAAGCAAAACAAGTTATCTATTAGAACATATAAAAATGATTTAATGGTCTAAGAATCGGTTATATAGTTACTTTTTGTCAGAGTTGGCTTTGAGTTTGCTTATTTTTACACATAAAACTTGCAGTAGAATTATAATCAGCAAGACAAGCTGGCAGTGGCGGAACTAGGGTGCCCCAAGGGGGTTTGAATTCCTTGGTCGAAATTTTTTAATGTATATATAAGTTTAAAATTATTTTATTTTATGTATACATAGTAGATGATAAATTTTTTTTTCTTCATATATTTATTTTTGGAAAAAAGGCCCAAAATGCACATGGACTATCAGAAAATGTTTAAAAATACCCTCCATCCATCTACTTTGCTAAAAATACCGTCTGGTTACATTTTTGGCTCACTTATCCCCTTTGACTAACGGTCAACACTGAATATTTTTAAAAAGTTTATTTAAATTAGCCAAAAATGTATCTAGAGAGATATTTTTAGCAAAATAGGTAAATGAAGGGTATTTTTAAACCTTTCCGATTATCCGGGGGCATTTTTGGCCCTTTTCCGTTTATTTTTCTATATTTTGAATCTCTTACGTGATAAAATTCTGCAAGCAGCTGGTACATAAAATTGGTACGTAAAACATATAGCTAGCTATAGGTTAGGTCCAGAGATCAAGCAATCCACCCTTCTTGTTTAACAAGCAGGTCACCTACAATTAAACATTATCCCTTAGCTACTCTATTAAATTGTTGACTTATTATGGCTATTAATTTCCAATTACAGCAACTTAGGATAATGTCGTAATGAAATTTGAGAAGGTAAGCACCAGTTTTAATTGCAAAGATAGCCCCGGGGAATCGTCATTTCAAAGTGAATAATTACGAATTAGGAAATAACCCAAAATAAGTGGCAAAATATTGCTGGTTATAGACATATAGTTGAAAGAAGATTAAAACTAACAAGGATCAAACCTAATCAGAAAAATTTCTAGGAAGCTGTCTGACTTAAATTTTGTTAGTTTTGGTCATTTTTTGGTCCATAGCAAGTGAATTAGTCTTTCAAAATTTTGTCAAAAATAAATGATTTTTTAAGAAACAAATAGGTATTACTAATTTTTTTTTCTTTCCAAATTTAACATTGTCTAATAAATGATCTGATCAAATTAAACTTCTATCAGTTCTTTCCATAATGATTTACATTTTTCTATGAGTTAATTGGAGTGATTTAGTATAAATATTAGCTCTTTTAGTTATATATTATTAAGTGATTTTCCAATCAGAACTGAGTCTAAACCTAAAAATTCACTTATTTCTATGTATGTCCACCGAATATACAAGGTTGTCCTATCTCCTTATAAATGTAGGGCTATACACTCTGTATCTTAATCTAAACGTACGTAATATACATATAAATATTTATATACCAGTTTCCACTATATATTGTATATTCAGAAATCTTGGTGGGTCGTGACTTCTATAAAATGTATGGTATAAAAATATGACAGAATTAATCTTTAGAGTGACATATCTTAAGCTTGTCTGTATTAATCTTTTCACAATTAGATTTGATAATAAGTTTAATATTTCCTTCTTTGCGCTCCGACAATGTATAGTTTTTTATACCATCAGATAATTACCTGTTATACATAGCAGACCAAATTGCACTTATATATATAAAATATTCATTATACTGTATTGGACCAACCCAATCTTCTAGGATAAAATATTTGACCAAATAGTACTCCATAAAACTTTATTGTATTCATCTCTTAAGAGTTTACTGTCATTTTAGAGAGAGAGTACTTTTCAATTTCTTATATATTTTCTAATTTCTAACCTTGTTTACGGTACGAACATATATTGACATTGTATTTATGTTAAATTTTTCGGTATTCGCATTGAAGACCAACTAAATTCGAATTCGCACAGAAAATCTCACCTTAGAAGTAAATGCTTCCTAAAAGGCGATTCCATAGCCAGTGCTTGAACACAAAGTTAATCTTTTTTGTTTCTATATAGTAATATAAGAATATCTCGTCTGCCATGGTATAGCCACATAGAGTGAAGGATGATCAAATGAACATCCTTTATGAAAAAGTTATACGGAGTACTAAATATCTAGAAAAGTATACTATGTATATATATTAAAAATTACTTTATATATATAATCTTGATCACCCTTAATGAAATTTCCCCGATTTCGCCTCTGGTCTCTGCATGGGAATGAACGTAGATACGTGGCAAATAGAACCATACAACATCCTAGTATAGATGCAGTATTGGGTGAAAACCCAATCCAGCAAGCAAATAAGTTGTTTAGCTGACAGTTACACAATGTTGAATACTTATTAAAAAAATTACTCCAATTTCTCTTTAGGTGACATCACTTCCTCTTTTAAACTAATCCCTTTGCTATCTTTCTATAAATTAAAACTTTACTTTTTTAAGTTTTAACTAAAAAAAATAAAATGTGATCTAAGTTGGTCTACCAGACAAAGAACCTTTGTGGAAGAAGCAATCTTATGTGGATGAAAATTGAAGTCAGTGTTGCTTTCTAGGAGAAAAAGCCTTAACTAACTTTCGTGAAGAAGGGGTTAATTAATTATGAAAGGTAATACAATTCATTGGGGTTTCTTTTAAAGAGTAAAATTTGTGCCGACGTAAAAATGGTCTTGTTTTTATTTCGACTCTATATGTGGGATTAATGATACACTTGATATTACTTGAAAGTTGAAATTATTTTTGGAAGAGACAACGATTGAAACTTGAAAGTGATTCACTCCCTTTTAATTTATTTATGCAGCATAGTTTAACTGAGCATAGAGTTTAAGAAAAAACGGAAGACTTTTAAAAATTGTTGTTATAACGGCCGTTCCCGGTGCGGTACGATACGTTATTGAAAATTATGGTTTGACACTTTTAAATTGGGTTGATAAAGTACGATACGGTAAGTCTGTAACCAATTTGTTCGACTTCGACAGACATATAGTAGATGATTACAACTCTGACTTCTCAAGAAACATCTCAATTATATCATATTAATTAACACCTTATACGTATCGAAATATTCAAGGAAGGCAAAACAGTTCCCTACATTAATTTATTATCGCAGGAATTGAAGGACGTTTAAATCAAGACAATTAGCAATTACTATAAAATTTACGTAATCTAATATCAAATTATACACAGCTCTCAAAAGAAAAATCAGAAATAAAGATAGTTAGAAAGAAATATTCAAAATTAAATTGGCTGTCTAAAATAAATACTGCGACAATTTTTATATAAAGCTTTTTGAAACTTATGATATCAAACATGTCATAATATTAGTTATAAATTCTTTGGGTACAATAGGTAACGTTCAATATCTTTAATAAGATAAATAATAATTTTATAATTTTACTGATATAACAGGTAAAATTTAATGACGGTGTATGAAAATAACCGCACATAAACAAAGTGCAGACACAAAATTGATATGAAACTAGCTACTTCAACGCATAAATGTGTAAACAAATAATAAGCTCCCACGTAAGTTATGTTGTACAACATAAAGACAAGTATTTATTCTATATATAAGGGTAATCATATCAACTTTGAGTAGTTAAGACTTGAGGGAAGCAACCAAATCAGAGAGAATTAGTTAAACTCTTGAAAATGGGAAGGTCCCCTTGTTGTGATGAGAGAGGTCTGAAGAAAGGGCCATGGACTCCTGAAGAAGATGAAAAACTCACCGATTATATCAATAAACATGGCCATGGCAGCTGGAGAGCCCTCCCTAAACTTGCAGGTATGTATAATTGAGTTTAAGTTATATACACATACTCGTCTTTGCTTCTTCTTAGACAACATTCTCGATTATCTTCAGTCCAGTATGTCGGTCGCCCTACGGACTGTGACTAGTTCAGCTATAGAGCTAGATTTACACCGCCATGTCGAGACTCTTTTTTTAAAAGTGAAATACTTTCATAAAAGGAAAAGATCACTCTGTCATATGCAGTAGAACGGTTCATCTAACTAAAAAGTTCCTAAGAGATGAGGAATAATAGCATAGGGTCAACGTAAATATTATTTTGTTAAAATAATCTACAGAGAAAGCATATATTCACGTTCATTTCTTCAATCGGACTGTAAGGAATTTTTACATCATCAAGTCACCTTTAATTGTTGTGGCAGGCAATCTATCTTGTTTTCAAAATTATAGATCTCATATTTTAATGAGACTTATATGTACATATCCTCTGAGTGATCTAATCAATTATGTATATAACTTAAACTCTAATCTGTAAGCTCTTCTTCCAAAATTCTTTCTCATATATGATTAACTAACTTTTTATGTTGTTGTTGATACTGCCAATAGGTCTTAATAGATGTGGAAAGAGTTGCAGATTGCGGTGGAGTAATTATCTTAGGCCAGATATTAAAAGAGGCAAATTCTCTCAAGAAGAGGAACAAACAATTCTCAATCTCCATGCTGTCCTTGGCAACAAGTAATTATTTAACTCAATTTCTTCTCCTTGTATTTTCTTGCTCTGTCGAAATTTACTATATATGGCTTGAAATTTTAATATTTTTCCTTTTGGATTCAAATTGCATGCACTAAGGGGTCGTCGTTTAGATTGGTTTAGAAGCAAATTATACAGGAATAGTAATAAGATTGTTGATGCGGAGATCCGTAATATACAGATTGTTTATACAGTGATAATAAAGGAATTGTTATGCATGAATTCATATTTATGTGGTGATTAATACTTAAAAAGTATTATACATGAATTAATTAATTACTCTAAAAGGGTATTTTTGTCAATTAAAATAGTCTAATCAATCCTTGCATTACTAATACATGTATTTTAATTTATTCCATATTATAGCTGCAAAAAAAATATAAAATATTGACTCCTGCATAATTTAATGTAGGTATTATTTAGTATTGCCAACCAAACATTATACTTATTAACGTATGTAGAGAATTCTATTTATTAAACTATTTTTTTTTCTCTTGTTTAAGGTGGTCAGCAATTGCAACTCATCTACCAGGACGAACTGACAATGAAATCAAGAATTTCTGGAACACTCATTTGAAGAAGAAGCTAATTCAAATGGGATATGATCCAATGACTCATAGGCCTAGAACTGACATCTTCAATAGCTTGCAACATCTTATAGCTTTGGCAAATTTGAAGGAATTAATGGAAAACCACTCATGGGAAGAACAAGTTATGAGACATCATTACTTGCAAAATCTTCTACAACCTCACAACACTATGAGTACTTTAAGTGCTGTTCAAAATATGGAAGCTTACAATCTTTTAAATTCTTTAAAAGAGAACCAATTCTTAGGCACTAATAATAATCATTTGGAAAATCACACAGTTCATCAAATTCCTTCAAGTCTTGAATATCAAGCTATTCAAGATTCAATCCCTTTCTCCCATTTGCCGGAACTACAAACTCCTAGTCGTAGTTTCCAAAATTCTCTAAACAAAGATAGGGTTCAACCTCAAAACACTGAGTTTACGGTTATGAGCCATGGAGAAACGTCACCTACTTCTCCATGGCTCCCTTCTTTATCTACTTCTCCTCCTCCTCCTCCTCCTCCTCCTCCTCCTCCTCCTCCTCCACCAGTAACAAATGATCAGAAAAGAAAAAATTCTTCAGAAATGGCGATCTCATCTTGCTTGCCGGAAGAGATGAAGGCTGCAGACCATTTTTTTCAGCCAGATAGCGAGCAGTCACTCAGCAATGAAGGAGCTCCACCTTCTCTCTGGCCTGAGCTTCTACTTGAAGACTCTTTTTTCCAAGATATTGATAAGTTCTAAAATAGTAATATATGACAAATAGTCGCTTGGAGTTTCAACTTTTTCAACTAGATAGCGAACGATCACTCAACAAAGAAGGAGAGCACCACCTTCTCTTTGGCCTGACCTTCTACTTGAAGAAACATTTTGCCAGGATATTGCAAAGTTCTAAAAGAGTAATGTGTGCTATAATTTCTTGGAGCTTAATCTTTCAGAAACTTTTTTTTTTTTTCATCTTTCTCACTTTCCTATTTTTGGTTTTCTTAGATAGGATATACATTTTCCAATAGTATAGTGAGTCAATGAATAAACGCACAACTGATTAAAGATTAGCACTCCCTCTGTCCCAATTTATGTGGCACTTTTCGCTTTTCAAGATTCAAACTGCATGAACTTTGACCAACATTTTCAGATGTATTTTTTTACCAAATTGATATGAGAAAAGTTGCAACTTATAGTACTTTTCATGAAGTTTTTAAATATATAAATTTTATGTTAAAATATTGAGTTAATCTAATCCAATTTAGCTTCAAAGTTTAGTCAAATTGACTCTCGAAAAGCGAAAAATGTCATATAAATTGGGACGAAGGAGTAGTATGTAAGTTATGTAATTTTCAATTACCTTGCCCTTCATCTTCTTTTTCCCCTTTTTCTTTATTTTCATACACTATTAAATACATGCAACTAAACAAGCCATGCATGATGATTTCTAATCATGCAAAAAGCAGCTGCGCATGCTGACTAGAAGCATCGTAAAGTTGAATCGCGCACTTTATAACAATCATACTGTTGGTTACACGAACAAATCTCACATTAAAGTTATATTTTAATTAAATAAGGAAGTATGACACATATTATAAAAAAAAAAAGTGTGACATATAAATTAACATAGAAGGAATACTGCGTGTTTGCATGTTATGCAGATAAGGTTTGAATTTTCTGTGGATTATTACTGGAAATTGGAATTACTGTGAATTATGAGTAACAGAGACTCCATGAATTATGAGTAACAGAGACTCCATGATATATATATATATATATAGCTCTTTAGTTTTTGGACCTTTATTTATCACCAACAAGAAAAAGTAGAGAAAGCAAGACAAGAACAGTGAGGCTTCTCAAGGTAGGTTGGGGTTGGGAGAAAGGCGGGGTAGGGGGAGGAGAGTTGACTGTTGCCGTAAAGTCAAAAAGGATGATGTAAAAGGGTTCTCAATAGTATAAGGGGGTCCCAAGTTGTTGGGAAATGGAGTAACTAGGAACTCATTAATTTTGATGTCTTTAACAAATGAACACTTGGGATAGATAGCTACAGCATCCCTAACCCATTAATCATTTGATTCTTGATTCAGACTTTAGTCATGAAAAGACTGAAGAGAAACACATCACATTATTCATAATATCTCTTAAGAACATATTTTATCCACATAAAGTATCATTATTGTATACAATTTCGATAATTTCAAGATTTTAGCCAAGCCGATTTCAAACTAAAAACCACCACACCAACAATAACAAAAACATCCAATTTAGAAGGTTAGTCAAAAGGACGAATCAATATCGTGTTAATTAATTTGATTAACATTACACATATGACTTTCTCTTGTGTAACTATTTGCTACCCGATACACAAATCTCGAAATAAAAATTTAGCAGGAAAATAGAATATTTACTTTGCGAGTCTCCACTGCGTAACTTTCTTCTTTTTTGACCGTTCACGACTGTAAAAAGAGAGAATGGGGCAACTATTTAGCGAATTGCTTCGGTTATATGCCACGAGATCCCTATAGACAACTATGTTAAAGAAAGTCTTGAAACTACATCCAAACTCCAGAGGATGATCTGAATACGTGAAGATCAAGAGAATACACACATACATAAAATAAATAAATAAATAAATAAATAAATAAAACAAAATGCTGAAAGAATTACCTTTGGTGCCAGTTATTTTCTTAGTGAGTAGGTGCACTTCAGTTCCTTTTCTACCAAGAGATTGACTATCACAATCATTTGAAAATTAATATAATGTTAGTATTTGTTTTACTGCATAAAGCTCTAGAAAACTAGGAAGATTAATTCAATGATTTAGAAGATTAAAATGAGTCCAATTGTTTGAGTTAGTCATTACAGGTAATTTAAGATTATCTTTTAAGGAAAAAAGTGGTCATTTGATAAAAGTCAAGATCTTGGTCATTCTTGTCAAAAGTAAATTCTAAGTTCTTGTGCAATAAGTTCTTGTGCATACATACATAAACATATTGCATATTAAAATCAGTCAATTTCTTTTATTTTTATTTTTTGGATACTCTTAAATAAAACAGTAAGCAAAGTTCATCACCTA
Source organism: Lycium ferocissimum (assembly GCF_029784015.1). Lineage (NCBI taxonomy): Eukaryota > Viridiplantae > Streptophyta > Magnoliopsida > Solanales > Solanaceae > Lycium > Lycium ferocissimum. The sequence goes on from NC_081349.1 coordinate 40,671,162, forward strand.
ATCCATCATTGTCTTAATTAGTGGATTATTGGTCGTTCTAGTTTATTTGTTTGTGTACACAATGTATTTAATGGCTCAAGCGGCTCTAATCTCACGAGACTCATTCAATTTCAATCTAATGAAATGAAATGTGACATTCTCATGCAAAGGTAAACTTAAAAAGTGTACTACTTCACTGTGATTTAGCAATAAAAGTGTTAGAAAAATAGGTTTCAGAAGTGGGGAAGAAATAATCCGGCTTTAATAGATTAATCTCTGACCTATTTAAGCCTCCCACTTCGTTGCTGCAGGGATGGTGGCAGAATTTCTCCAGGATTTTACAAAGCCAATGAAATTCAAGTTTCAATGAATTAACTTGAATTTTTCACAAAAACATAATTGTATTTTGTAATGAGTATTTAGAGAAGAAGAGAATAATATGTGGTCTGTTATTCTTTGTTTTGAAGCAGTACAAGATATTTATAATACCTTAGGTGTCTGTTCGCAGCAGACACATCTATTCAAAGATGACTTTTCATAATAGACACACCCTTTAGGAATATGCACCAAAGCCATATACCAAATACGTTTTAATTAATTTCAGACTTAACCACGAAGTTTTAATAACTGGAAAGAAAAAAAATTTCTTTTCTATAAAAAAGTAACTTTCTTCTCTATGAAAAGACTAACTTTCTTTTCTTTTCAAAGTTCATTCTCTCATATACTCCCATCAACACTAACTATTCCAACAAAAAGTGTAGGTTAACACATCTTATGTATTCATTTGATTGGTATAAACATTACCGAGAATTACCATGGTAAAGTGATTTAAGTTGTTTTGCTAACAAAAATAAAAATTCCGTTGCCGGGACTTGAACCCGGGTCTCTCGGGTGAGAGCCGAGTATCCTGACCAACTAGACTACAACGGATTGCTGTTCTGATAAGGCTCCAGGCATATCATGGCATGTGGCATGAACATTTTATGTATGTCATAATATTTACTATTTGAATGGGTTTAATTTGAAAATATCATTATATAGATTAGGTATGAGAACTTGAATACTATTGATCATTTGATATTATACGAAAATCTGATTGCTTTTTACACCTCTAAGAAATGATGTAACTAATTGTTCTAATGAAGTTTTTGATTCAGTTACTGTTAGACCCATTTTATTTAATCATGAAAATGTTGATGTTTCTGTTTTATTAAAATTCCCTAGCTGAAGCACTTGAATTTTTCTTAAAAATGCGAACTTGACGCACTAGCATTCTTTTAAATAATCTAGTATTGAATACTTATGGGTTTGACTTGCGCCACGTAAGGCTCCAATTCGTGACATTTTCATTTATCAATCGAAACAAAATTCCAAGTCCACTTCAAAAGTTTGCTTATCATATAATGTATCGGTTTTATATAGTTTAAGATCTGTGCACCAATAGTGTGTATGATTTTTACATGATCATGTTAAGTAATTTAACGACAACAGGTAATATGATCAAATTACACTTAAAAGTGTATAAATAATTAATATTATCAGTTTATATAAAACGGACATCATCTAGGCTAACTAGTAATCTCAAATGTATTTATTCATGGGTTATACGTCCAATAGAGATTGCACATACATGAGAAAGCTTCATATTCACCATCCGTTGCAGAAGCAAATTAAAATGATTGTGCCACTAAAACACCATCCAAAATCATCTGGATATTGTTTTGCACTGACGAGTAAAGATACTACTTATGTCTTACGAGTTATTACCCAAAAATAAATAAATTAAAAACAACTAAAAGCGTTTTTTTTTTTTTTTTTTTTAAATTTTAAATTTTTTGTTTTATTTACATATATATTTTGCAAGATCAACGCAAGAATTTATTAGCACTAGTCAAAGGCGGATGCAACATTCACTACAAAAAAAATTCTATTTTCTCACTTATTTCCCACTGAAAAAATGTTAAGTGGCTATTTCCCACTGAATGTCGGTGGGAAAAACCCAAATAGTACTCCCCCCGGATCAAAAAAAGAGTCCACTTAGCCATTTGCACATCTCTTAAGAAACTACTCACTCCAAGAAAAAAAAATATGTAAATTGACTAAACTACCCATAATTAAACATAACACTTAATAGGGGCAAATCTGGAAAGATAAGGTTAATTGTTTCTTGATTTAATAAGTGGATACTTTTTTTGACCCAAGAAAAAAAGGCTAAGTGGACACTTTTTTTTTTCCGGAGGGAGTAGTGTTTTCACACGGGAAAAATTAGGAATTTCCAAGCATTTCAATGGGAACCTGTTTCCCACAATGCGTTTTCCCAATGAGCTGGTTCAGAGGGAATGAGGTGGGAAAATCATGTTTTATAGCACAAATTTCCCACTGAATTTCGGTGGGAAAAACGTTTGTTTCTAGTAGTGATTGTGATACCGGTTTCATGTCAATGTAGTACTTTCAATACAGGGTATAAATTTATATGTAAAAAATTAATAAAATTATAGTAATACGTATTAGGTTTGAACCCAAAATTTTAAAAATACAATCGGTTCAATGCTAATAATCTTAGGGATCAAATTAAAATAACCAGGCATTATACTGAGTTTTTTAAATTTCACATCTGGAACTCTAATATATTATCATAAAGTTTCACATTTGAAACTCTACGACGGTGGTTATATTTCAACAATATGGCCAGTGACCCACTATCTTTAGGAACTTTGGAGGTTGGACCCATAAAAATTAAATCTTGAATCCACCTCTATCATTAATTTGCCAATTAACACCTTTAACTGTTTTCTTTTTCTTTCTTTTCCAATAGTAGTTTTTATCAATCCATTGATTAATTAATTTTGATGAATGAAAAGCATAGGATGTGTAGATAAATTAAAGATTGATACTCAATTATATATTTCTGGATCATGGAGTGGGTTTTGGGGTGGGGTTGTTGAGACAATAATTTGGGTAGACAAATTTATAAACAGCAAGGCTTTAATTTGAATTTTCTGTATAAATGAGTCATGTATTAAATATGCATGGGACCCTATGTCGAAAAATCTTACGACGAATCAATTTTTGATGGAACTCCTTTGAAAGTTTCTGTCGAAAATTCGCGTGATTTTAGTAGTAGATCCTGAGTCCGCGACTTTTGTAGTAAAAAAAAAAAAAAAAATGGGTTTTACGCACGAATTTTGTGCGTGAAAGGAAAACTATAAAGTTAAAACTTTGGTCCTTTCTGCATTTCTGTAAATGGGCGGATCCACCGCTTCCAGGGTGGGGGTGGCATGGGACCCGGTTTGATAAATTTTTTATATATCTATGTTGCAATTTGCTTAAATTAGGTTAAATAATCCTTAAAAAAATTAGACAAAGTGTAAATGGCTTCTGAGACACAAGGAATCTATCTTAGACATTTCAACTCCCGTTTTTCTTGTACTTTTTAGTACCTTTGTAGATAATTAAAAGCTTTTCGGCTCTCCCAATTTTCTATTTATCTTTTTTTATTATTTATATTGTCTTTCATACTCTATTCTATTATTTTATCCCCATATGTTAGCGAGAACACACAAATAGAAACTTTCTCTTTAAATTAAGCATTTTTCTTAATCTCAAATATGTGAGTATTAAATCGAAAAACTTGGGTCTCAATGGAAATTTTGGATTGAGATCAAATTTAAATTTTTATAATTTTTTTTGTTTATTACTCCCTCTGTCCATGTTTACTTGTCTATATTTGACTTGTGACACTCCTAATAAGCAATAAATAAAATGAGAAATGAATTGGAGTACTTAATAATAAGGGTAAAATAGGTATAAAATGGTAAATTATGTCTTGGTTTTTCAAACTATACTTAAAAGTGGACATATATTTTTAGTATAATGGACGGAGGGAGTGTATTATAAAAAATTGTGCAATTTTATAATTGTTAAATTCAATATAAATCACTTTACTACTTAAATTGTGATGGAAATTTCACAAGCATTGCTTAGAAAAAACATGAAATTTATGATTTATTTTTTAGAACTTGTAGTTCATCTAATTCTACATTTATTTATGGGGTGTAATTTACCTATTGAAGGGTTTTTCTATTATTTTCTTATTTTGATTGGTGTAATTCCCTTATTGAAGTTGTTATTTTACTTGTGCAAGTTCATTTTTTAATATACATAAAAGATGCAAGTCCCTTGGTAAAAATGTTGATTTTACCTTGTTTTGATTTACGATTTCCTTGTTTAAGATGTTAATTATGTTCGTTTCTTGATTTTTGAGATGTATTTTACATATTTACAAGTAAAAAAAGGTTTATTAAGTTGACCCAAATAAACTAAAAAGAACTGGACGCGACCCAACACATTCCTAACAAGATGTACATTGAAAAAAATTATGGCACCCGGCACCTTCAAATCCTAGATCCGCCTCTGGATTCTGTGTGTGAAAGAGGCTACCTTTTTTTTTTTCTTTTTTCTTTTTTTAAGCTATCAAAATTACGTTTTTTTCATACTTTAGGAAAAGATTAGTCATGTTTCAAAATCCCGAAATATCAATATTTTATAGAACTTAATATCTTTTTTTGCTTACGATAACGTCGGCTCATTACATCAAGTATACCTAAACATTTGGATCGTCGTTTTAGGGGTTGTAAAGTATCCCCAAGTAAGTTTTGTTTATTTGGAAACTTGCCATCTTTAGATCTAAGTGTCATATTTTATAGGGTTTTGATTTAAGTGTTTTATTATTTAGTCAAGTCGAATGTACAAATAAAAATATTATATTCAAAAATAATTCATCCAATACGAGAGGTTCAAAATAATTCAAAAATTAAGTAATACATCATTTTTTACAATAACAAAATATTCAAAATAAAACTTCAAGACGAGAGGCTCTTTTACTCCGAGATGTTCTGCCACCACGAGACGTACTTGCACACACCACCACGGTCTTATTGCCCACACAAGATGCCAAAAAATGAGAGGCCAAAAAACGTGTTGCCCATACATATGAGGTATATACATTGAAAATTGTCCAAATAGAGGGAGACAAATTTGCATTTTTATGATTGCTAATGGAAACAAATGTTGAATTGTGTTTACAATGAGACGAAAAAAATTGATATATTCCCATGTTAAATGTTAAATTTGAGTAGCTCCAAACCCTTAACGTTGTGGCATGACCTTAATTAATTTATGTATCATAGAAGATTTGACGTAAATAAAAAATAAGGACAGAAGCATAGGTAGAAAACTAGTTGTAAATTGTTGAAACTTTAAATGGTCATAACTTTGTGCTCGGATGTCCGATTTGCGCGATTTTTTTATTTTTTTGGACTTAGGGTATTTCTTCAAGATCTAGCCGGGCGTTTGGCCAGGCCAATTTTCCAAAAAACACCCATTATCTCATTCAATTTGAATTTCCCCCCAAATTGTTGCACAATTTTCATTCTTGCTTGGTGAAAATCTGATATAAAAAGTAGATTTCAAGATGGAATTCCCGTGGTGATGATGTTTTGAATGTCAATTTCGAGGTTCGAAATTCAATTTATGAAAACGAGTTAGATAGCATTAGTGAACATTATAAAAAATAAAAAGTGTCTACTTTGTTGTTTTCACCAATTTGGCTTGGTGGTTTAGCCTCTCTTTTTTACTTGCTTCTTTTTTATGCCAACAACATGGGATCAAATCTCGGTGGGAGCATTGAATGAGATATATTATACCTTGGTTGAACATCTCGTATTTGATGAATTATTTTTTAATATAATATTTTTATTTGTACATTCGACTTGACTAAATAATAAAACACTTAAATCAAAACCCTATAAAATATGACACTTAGATCTAAAGATGACAAGCTTCCAAACAAACAAAACTTACTTCGGGGCACTTTACAACCCCTAAAACGACGATCCAAACATTTAGGTATACTTGATGTAATGAGCCGACGTTATTGTACGCAAAAAAAGATATTAAGTTCTGTATAAAATATTGATATTTCGGGGTTTTGAAACATGACTAATCTTTGCTCAAAGTATGAAAAAAATGTGATTTTGATAGCTTAAAAAAAGAAAAAAAAAAAAAAAAGGTAGCCTCTTTCACGCACAGAATCTGTGCGTGAAAGGACCAAAGTTTTAACTTTACAGTTTGGTCCTTTCACGCACAAAATTCATGCATGAAACCTACTTTTTTTTTTTTTTAATGCTATTTTGGTTCAACTTTTTTTTTTGTACTATAAAAGTCGCGGACTCAGTAGATCCTAGAAAGTAAAATAGTTCACATGCAGGATAAGTATTGTCTTTATTGATTGGTAAAAAAAGAAGCTCGGATATAACAGTATAATTTAGTACTTCTGCTAATTCAACATAAAACTACTCACCTAGTGATGCAAAGCCGAAGATCAAACAAGTGAATATTATTATTAAGGACCTCCAATCCTTCATTATGCAATTCATGTTCAAAAGCGGATATTTTAGTCTCTATTAAATATTTAACAAATTATGCTAAGTATTACTTTACTACTATTATATAAGCCGCTAAGAGAGGAGCTTCGGGTCAGCCAGGACATCTACCAATATGACCTTTTGGCAATTCACTGAGAGCTCATGGAGTAGTTAACCAATTTGCCTTGACTTTCTCTTGACAATCTTGCCATTTTGTACAGTGACACTGGCTCTTATCTGTAAGGTAAGGCTATTGAGGCATAAAGGCTATTGACGTACTTTTGCAAGATGATTATCTTGATTTTAATTTAATATTGAAAAAAATAGTCTTCGTTGAGCAACTGGAAAGAAAATTTCAACTTGCCACCTTTGCTTATTTAGCAGCTTATTCATGAAAACAAAATCACCACCTTATGATAGAATTAAATGAATATGCATATCTTTTTCCCCAGTTGAAGGAAGTATCATTGAATTGATTTTAGCATCTGATAATTAAATAAACAAACTCATTAAAAAGTCCTAATTATTTCACATAGTTAAAATTTATGCAAATAATAGTGTTTGAATTGTGAATAAATGTAGACTCAACAGGGCATCAAATTATAGATACATAATCAATGAAAAAGAGTAGATTCAAGATATGAAGGCGTATAGTATAACCAAAATTTTAAAGAGTAAGAAATTTTAATTGGAGTATAATTTTAGATCGAGGTGTTTAAACAGTATTTGCTTAAAAAAAAAAGAGTATTTATTCAAATTTAGGTTAAGACCCGAATCATCTTAGCAGCATCATTAGCAAAAAAAAAATACTTATGCACTAGATTAAACAACTGTTGAATTTTAAAAAAAAAAAAAAAGGGAAATTCAATTCCCAAAAATAAAAAAATTCAAAATAGCATTTTTTAAACTAGTTAAACTTAACGAGAATTTGCTCCCTTTTCCACTTGCCAAACAATGTAAGATTATAACACACAAGTTGCCAAAAAAACAAAAAAGAAATGTCCGACCTGCCGGATTCGAACCAGCGACCTAAGGATTTCAGCAACAACTACAGTCCTCCGCTCTACCAACTGAGCTAAGGTCGGTCAGTTGAAAGCCATATCCATCTTTAATTCTGTCTTTGTTTACACGGAATTTATATGCAAAACGTATCTTATACTCTCTCCGATCCAAAATAATTGAAGATTTAGCATCTAAAGTTGGTCCAAAATATTCAGGTTTTAGTCTGTCAAGACTGTATTTGTTTCTTTTTTCAAATTTATCCTTGACACATGCTTAATTTAATGAACAAATTTAACGCTTGTTATTGTTTCAAAGCCCCTCTTAATTTAGGATACTTTAGTCAATACACCTTTTAACTTTTAGGAATAAGTGAATTTCTTAATTCATGTACCCAAGTCTAAAACCTCAATTATTTTGTGCCGGAGGGAGTATATATTTGTTAATTTGGGCATAAATATAAGGTGCGTGGCAGAGGGGGATCAAAGATATATATCTAACACTTTTAAGATTTTAGTATTGTATTTATTGCCTGTTAAATTATGAGTTCAAATCTAGTATTTCTTGATATTTTAGTACGATTTTACCTATATAATTATACATTTTTTTGCGCGGATTATCCTTCTTCTGGAGTGGTCTTTAATTTTTGTCCCTCAAATTGTTGGTCTTTAATTTTTTCCTTCCCTTAAAAAAGTGGCCGAAAATACTCCGAGGTTCTGGGTTCAAACCCTCGCTCAATCAAAAAAAAAAAAATCGCAAGGCAAGGCTTTTGCAAAAAGTCTGTCTTATGCGGCATACTTTGCCTTAAAGCGTAACTAAAAAGTCAGACATCTCCGGCAGACTTTTAGGCATAACTAAAAGTTTATCTTACAAGGCAAAGTCTGCCTTCTCCGACATAGGTTCTATGTAACTTCACCCGAATAGGCATAGGTTTCTATGAACTTAAGCCTTGCGAAATTATTATTATTTTTTATTATGCTGGGTTTCGAACCCAGAACTTCGAACTATTTTCGGCTACCTTTTTAAGCGAAGGTCAAAAATTAAAGACCAGTCCATATGAAGGGAAATCGTGCAAATTGCCCATATTTATACTGCGTATCGAAAGTTGTAAGTGTATACGAACCCATAGCTGAAAGACTATCCGCCCCTAGACCGCAAGCAAATCTCTTTCAGTTATTCTCTTGCGAGGTTGAAGTTTCTTATGGGCTATCTAGCTTCTTCTTCTTCTTGTCTTTTTTTTTTCTTCACCCGGAGTTTGGTACTCGTTGTGTATCTTAATTGATCCTGATTCAAGTCGCATAAGGCCTATAAAAGAGCAAGCATTCCCTACCTTGAGGTGAATCTAGAGGTCCAATATATATGTGTGCGTGGGGACCCAATTATTATAGCTGTAATTTGAGATTACTGAAAAAATTCATAAATTTTAAATATTAAATCCACCTCTATTCCTGCTAGAAGTTTTTTCTATTTTCAATCCTGAACTCGGAATTTTTTTTAACATCAAAATAATCCTATTCATCTAATCATAACCCCTAACAGTGGGTCTAAAGCATGGGAAACTGTGCAAATCGGACATGGAACCAAAATGCCCACTACAATTGGCAACAGGCAAGTATGGACGCTAGTGAAATTAAATCTGAAGAGACGTTACAATAACTACTTTTCTTTTACCTCTTCTACTTTTGTGATACTCTACTTTTTTTTTCCTCACACGCTACCATAAAATATTTTGCCTACTTACATCGATTGACATTAATAACCTCACCTTTTGTCTTTTTCATGCACAAAAAATTCAGGGTTTTCTTGGTAAATTGACAGATGCATATGGGGTCATCTACAGTGACAGTTTCTGCACGAATTGACAAAGAAGGCCAGGAAAATCCCAAGAGGATAAGAAAGGACTATCCAACAAAGGAAAAAGAATCATCCAAAAATGAAAGTAATATTAGAATCCAATTTGTGGGCTGCCATAACAGTTGGAATTACACTGCTCATACATGTGCCTGGTACTGAAATGAATTCAAAAAAAGAAGATAAAGATTTCCTACTAATTCAACGAGATGAAGTACATGTAATTAACAGTGTATAAATTTTTTATCGTATCAATACGTTTTTGTGCTATCAATACAATTTTTTATACTATCAAATTAGGTAGATGTATGTACCGTTTGGAATTGGTACAGAGGAAAAAATGGTTTTTAGTTTTTTCATGTCTGGATTGATTGAATTTTTGAAAAATATTTTCTCTAAAAAAATAAATATTTTAAAATATATAAATGACTTTCCAAATAAAAATATAAAAAACAAATCTCATAAATGCCGTAAAATATGCACATGGAATAAATCGCATTGGTCTAAAGAGCTGAAAAGGAAGCGAGGTTTGAACAAATACAACCCCTACACGCACCTAAAAGCAACGCTTCCTAGATATCCATACAAGACCATTGTTGGTGTGGCTGCTTCCATCCTTGTTACCCCTCTTGTCTCCTCTCTAGCCACATCGGCTAGAATAAGGTCATCGACCCAATTCTGGTATTTATGCTGATGAACAAAACTCCATACTAATTTATCTCCTCCGTATCCGCATCCCCACAACCCCAACAGGCCACACCCATACTCGCACCTCATCCCATGGTGTTTGCATAAAATTTGTATGAATATCTTTTGAAATAATATTTTTTGTTTACTTACGAAATATCAAACAAGTAAGAAAATCACATACTTTTCAGGTCAATATTTCCAATTAAAAGTATCCTTCCTTCGACCAAATACACCCATAATACCAAATAATATATATTTCCTATTAAGTTTCCAATATGATAGTTATAATGCGAAAAATAAAGTAATAACGTGCTATAGCCGATTAAATTGAGTAGATGGTATCAAAAATCTTATGCATGATCCATAGTCAAAACCTACCTCATTACATTTGCAACGCCTTATGTAAAAGTCAGTATTAATTATCAACATGTACACCGTAGTAAATGCTGCCTAACAGCCTCATTTAATGTATTGTCCCACCTCCCCTAATTTTCAAAATATTGTAGTTAAAAAAATTATTAATATTCTAATCAGCGGCAAAAAGGTTACATCCTCCACAAGTTAATTGTAACTCTTACTCCTACAATTTTTACAATTAGACAATTAATTATGTAGTGGTCTCATGAGCTAATTAAGTATAGCTAATAGCTAAGGATTGTAGAAATGACCACCACATCTGCATTTCCATCCAAGTGGCTTGTAATTGGAGTACCTGTTGGACTCTAGAGTATTGTAGTCCATGGAGCTGGACTGGGTTCGAGTCACATCGCCACTTAGTCCGACTTCGTTGTGACTCGGTAGGCTTGGTACCTGCACTAGTGGTGTCAACTAACACGGCTTATTCGTGAAAATAATTAAATTATATGTATATAGGTATAAACGAAAAATATAACATTAATTTGAAATAAATTAAAGAAAAATACATCCCCAATTCAAATCCTTGTACAAATCAATTGACAATTAATTGATAAATTTTAGGTACCTCACTGACCTGCACGGCCATGCATGGATGGCATTGGTTACACTTATTGTAACAACTCGGTGGCATTGAACCCAACCTTGATTTCTCTTCAGCTAACACATCCTATAAAACACAAAACAAACAAAAAAAAAATGAAAAATCATATATCTAACATATCTAAATCTATAGCACAGTTTCGCAGAGTTACCTAAACCTACTATTTCGGCTCGAATACATACATATATAAATAAATATTCAAAAAATATAAATATTTAATAGATCACATTCATTCTGACTAATTCTAATTTTCGAATTCACCAACTTAATTTGCATACTAAAGAACTGCATAGGCATCCATGTACCATAATTACTACAAGTACTAGATGAAAGATTACAAGAAGAAATTACAGAGGTTTACCTTTGTAGAGTCTAGAGTCTCATGTTTAGGATTTAAGGAATAGGAATTAGGAGAGAGAAGTAGAAGAAGGAGAAATGCAATAACTATTTCTTTGATGGAGAAAATTAATGAGGAAATAAGTGAAGTTATACTCATAGTTGCCTTGGTAGCATTTTATATAACTTCATATGATTCAAAGAATCAAGAGAAAGGCAAAAACCAATTAAGAAACAAAAAAGATGAAAATCAAAGTTTCAAGTAGAAGAAAAAAGAATGAGTAGGGAGAGAGAGAGAGAAATGAATATGTTGAAAGTTTTTTAGCTTTGAGAAGAAGGAAATAAAGAGAACAAATTAAGAGGTGGAAGAGATGCAGAGTGGGGGCTCCATCACTTTATGTTTTTTTTTTTTTTTTTCTAAAACAAAATAATTACAGAGGTAAAAAACAAGAAGAGTGAAAAGAACAAGTCAGGGAAAAGGAGAGAAAGTAATAGGGAGATTTTGGTGGCAGGAAAAAAAGGGAAAATGAAGCTTTGGACCACCTATTTTAATTTCCTTCTCTACCAACTTAAAATCTCTTTGTTTACCAAGCCATTTAAATTTAAATTCTAAGTAGTAAATATTTACTACAATAAATGTGCATTAATAACTTGAATTATGAAACCTATTACTACAATAATTAGTTAAAATTCATTATTAGTAATTTAGTATAGACGTCCATTTAAGTTATACTCTACAACACTAAGCTAACATAAATTTTCTTTTTCAAGTATCCACGTAATTGGACCCCAACTAATTCAGATTTGCGCTGCGTGAAAGCCATTAAAAGGACTTCTAATTAGGACATTTTTGTATGCCCAAGGTCAAACCATAGAGTTCTGGTTAAGAACGGAGGGACCTATTCATTTCACGGAGTAATTCTTAAGGCCTCGTTTGGACATGGTTTGAAATCATGTTTGGACATGCATTTTGAATATTTTAAGGAGTATTTTCTCTTATATTTATAAAAACCCCACAAGTTGTGAAAACTATCAAAACATTCTCAATTCTTATACAATCTTACCAAATGAGCAAGTCATAGTTCATAACAAAATTAATACGCTAATTCATAACAACCTAGCTCAAAATTAATACTAGAAGACCTTTCTAAAAATACAACATCAATTGATCAAATTTTAGTTCAATAAACAAAATTAAACTATAGGTCTTTTTTTACAAAATTAAAAGGTTAGTAGACATAAATAAAATTTGGTGGAAGTTAATGAAATTGGTAAATGATTGATGGGGGTAATTGTTAAAAATATCTACCAACTTATGAGTCTTTTTTAACAAAATATAAACTTATGAGTTAAATTTTATATTTAAAAAGTTGAAACCATAGTTTCAAACCATGGTTCCAAACGTATGTGCACACGCTGGTTTCAAACCATGAGATGGCCAAACGCCTACTTAATGGTAAAAAAATTGGGTAAGAATCCACCGAGTGCGTAGGCTTAGCTGGATGTGTCTGATAATAGGCAAAGCCGGAAAATTGTTCCTATTCCTATCAGGGGAGATATCAATCATCTCTCCCTTCTAAGAGAACATAAATCTTCGTATGTTTCTTTTTTGGTTTCATGTTCGGTGCTTAGTATTCGCATTAGAACTCGATTATATTCGGATTCTCGCCGTGTAGGGCTCCATTCGGGGGGAAAACGCTCCTTATCAAAAAAAAAAAAAAATCATTCTCAGGACTCAAACCCGAAACATCTGATTAAGGAAAGAACAATCTCATCTATTGCACCACATCCTTTGGTGGTAATCTTTGTATGTTTATATTGTCAAGTTAGATCGACTTACAACAAAAATAGTAGTAATTTATAATTAAATTAAATTTTATAACAAAAATAAGGTAAAAAACTCTACATTAACAATGAGAAATAGTAACTACTACTCTATGTAATTTATTCCAATAAAAGATTGAAGTGGTAAAGAAAACATTTAATGAGAAAGAGACACTTCCGTTTTCAGGTTTTGCAGAATATATGACAAGAAAAATGGGTTGGTGAGTTTTGACTTCGATTGATTGAACAGATGAGAAGGAGAGAATAGTATAGCTCCTTGGATATGAACTAGTATGATTCTGCCTAGCCATACCTTCTGGTTATTCTAGCTAGTACTAAATGTATAACCCTTTTATATTCTTTTCTTTTAAGAGTATGGAAGCACAGTCTTCTACGTACTGTTCTTCAGTCCATATACGAGACATATATAGACTCTATACAATATATTCGTTACTTAAATATGAAAAGATCTAAGCATAATACCGTTGGGTTCCTTAATTTGGAACCGTTTATTCTATTTATTTAAATTATTTTTTGTCCTAGTTACTCTATATATTTGGTTATTTGCTAATCTTCACCCTCTGGACGATCTCAGCATAAGGAGGTTTAATGCACTTAGTACCACGTGAGTATTTTTTTTTCCACGTCATTTTTGTATATATTTTTACATTTTAAAATTTACGAAATTTTTTTATCATTATTTTCTAGGCAAATTTCTAAAAAATGTCTAGAGCTCCATTATTTATGTTATTTTTTTATTTGGCCAAACATAATGAAGTTTGATCCAAGTATTTTTAATATATTTGGCTCGAAAAAGAAAAGATACACTGTCAAAATAACTTTCCTTACACATGAAGATGAAATAAAAAGAAATATATGTACAATTAAAACTCCCATATTTTGGCTAAAAAAAAGTTTATTTGCTAAAAATAACAGAGCTCTAGCCAAAACTTCTTTTTATATATAGTTTTTGTCCAAAAAAGAAGTCCACAATTGGTATAGATGATTATTGCATATAATTAAGAAATAAAAAAGGGCAATTAAAATGCCATTATTTTTGCTTTGAATTTTTTTTTTTTTTTTAATGGACCACACGTACGTTGGTTAAATTTAGTGCTTGTTAAATGTTGAAGCATGTGCAAGCATCCTGTCCTTCATGGCCCCAACAAAGGACAACATGGTTCAAGGGTAGTAAATAAATGAAGGATGGTTTCATTTGCTTTTTGATGAGTGTTAATTAACTTCGAGATTGGTGTTTTTTTTGTTAATTAACTTCAAGATTCAAATAGATCCCATTTTCAAGTCCAACTCCAAGAATGAGATAACTTGGAATGTTTTCTTAATCTAATACTCAATATACCCCTATATATTTAATTCTTGCAACCTATGACTTTTCTTTTTAGGGTGCTTCTTTTAGTAAAAATTAAGGCATATGCAGCAAATTAACAGCGTAGTATGAGCAACAATGCATAAAGGCGTGACGTGAAAGTTGAGGCTTTTGGAGTTGAAGCTTTCCATATTTGTTGCTGTTGTTGTGAATCTCTTCTTATTAATCATCAGTCAATCAAAAGAATCTTCACACAGATACCCTCATTTATTCCCCTTCTGTCTCTCTGTCAAACAATACTTAATTACTCAAATTCAATATTTATATCAAACCAATGCAATTTATCATAGTTAGGTAATTTTATAAAGTACAAATATACCTTATTAACTATACTTAAGTGATAATTGTGTATATTCCAACACATATCATTCATTTATTAATTTGGTATAAATACTCAGTGCAGATAAATTCTTGCCCACAGAACAAAGTGACACATGTGAAAAGCGCGCACACAAACACAATGAGTTCAATAGGATAGGCAACATTTTGTACAAAGCAATTCTGGTGTGTTATTGATCACAATTAGTCCAAATTATCCCGGGATTATCCCGGGATTATAATCCCGGGACTAATTTATCCCGTCTATTGGGATTATTTTATACCATCTAAAAGATGGTATAAAATAATCCCAGTATAAGTGGGATAAGAAGGTATAAGCTGGGATATCCCAAAGACTAATTTTTATACCATGTTTGGTACAATAAATTTATACCTTCTACCAAACGTGGTATAAAAATTAGTCTTTTATATCCTGCCTATACCTTCTACCAAACGACCCCTTCAGGTGTTACTAGGCCCATATGATGGCTTAATCAACATTTTTTTGTGCGGATTGCCTTTCCTTTGGGGTGGTCTTTAATTTTTGTCCTTCGCCTAATACCCCGACATTTTGAATTCGAATCCCAGCTCAGTTAAAAAAAAAATTGCAAGGCAGAGGTTTGAATTCTCAAGGCAAAATTAAGGCATAAGTGTATAACTATCTTGTACCCATGTTGGTCCGTATAACTATCTAATTGAGGGCTTTATTAAGCTGTTATAAAGGTATGTAAAGATCCCAAAATTAAATGTACCCATGTTGGTTCATATGCACATTAGTATAAAATAGCCTAACCACCTTGCAGATCAAGATAGTTATCTTCAATGCAGAGGACTACTATGGGATTATGGCAGATGATTGCAAACTAACACTTATACTAATGGGGCAGAGTTTGCATGCCTGATGGGGCAAAGTTTCTTGCAAACTATGCCTTATCAGGTAGAGTTTGCTAAGGCATAGTTTGCCTGCAAAACTCTACCTTAAGGCATAGTTTGCAAGCAAACTCTGCCCCATCAGGCATAATTTGCATGCAAACTCTACCTTAAGGCAGAGTTTTGCAAGCAAACTATGCCCGATGGGGCAGATTTTGTGGGGAACCTCTGCCTAGCGAGTTTTTTTAAAAATTTTTGCTTGAGCAGGGTTCGAACCCGGAACCCTGAGGTTTTATGCGAAGGGCAAAAGTTAAATACTTTTATTTTGATGGGCAAAAATTAAAGAGCACCCCAAAATAAGTGCATTAATGCGAATTGCCCCTTAAACAACACTGACCTATAAGTCAAGAAAGCTGATTGTAGCTAAGTGGATTGTGCTAAGAATTTGTTGGGCCTAGCCCAGGCTTCCCGCCTCACTATTTAAAATTTAGGTACATAGTGCACAGATTGTGTTATTTGAAGCTTTATATGGATGTTTATGTTGTTCACCATTGAGTATATAAGACCAGTAATATTATATGACAATGAGTCTATAGGAAACACCTTTCTACCTTTTAAAGGCAAGGGTATGGTCTGCGTATACTCCTCCTTCCCAAACCCCACATGTGGGATTACACTGGGTTTGTGTTGTTGTTGTTGTTGACAGTGAATGTTGGCCGAATAAAGTCCAACACATCTACTATATGAGTGTCGTAGAGATGCGGATGCTAAGATGAATGTGCGTTCATAGAAGATTTGACAAAGTTATAATGAGTACATCCCTGAGACGGTTCAACTAGTAGCACACATCAAGAATAAAATGAGAGAAGGTCACTTGCTATGATATGCATGGTTATGTCCTTTGTTGATTACCAGATGCACAAATCTATAAATGTGAAATTATTGTAAGTGACGGTGTTAAAAGGGAACTAAATTCATGTCACGACCCAAAATGGAGGGCCATGACGGGTACCCGAGCCACTTGCCGAGCACCGCTAATCGTGCTTTAATATCAAAATGATAAACAAGGGTGGACCACTAGGCTCGTCAGATGGCAACCTGCTAGATCATAAGAGAAATATACTAGAATAGAGCGAGCCCAAAGGACATACATATAAAACCATGCCGGGCAAAACTGTACAAGTCGACAAGGCCACTATAGACAACTATTCAACAAAATATAGGCCGAGGGGTCCATACAACGTCTAACTGTACCACAATTGTCTACAAGCCTCTAATAGAGTACATGACATAACAAGGTCGGGACAGGGCCCAACCATACCCATATATATATACGGTCCGTATTTGTGGGCCGTATATTTCCAACCAAAAAATCACCCTCTCTATCTAATAAAGTCGTATTCCAAAGTATGGTCCGTATTTCCAATATACGGTCCGTATTTCCACTTCCTAAAATAAAACTTCGACTAAACGTATTCTCTTCAATTCATTTATCCCTTAATCCTTCCAACACATGACAAACATGAACTTAAACCTTCGCATACTCAAGATGAACACATCTATCCTTATAAAACCTCGAAGATAATTCCGCTCTCCAAATCTATAACCACCAACTCACAAAGATATTTAACGTACAAAAGTACTGGGTGCAACATCCTCCCCCCCCCCCCTAGAAACATTCGTCCTCGAATTTTGAACCTTTAGAACCTTAAGATAGGAAATAAACCTACCTCTCGGCGAAGCTGTATTACCTTTCCATTCCAGAATTGACTCTCCTGGTGTCACGACCCAAACCGATGAGCTGGGACGAGCACCCGACCACTACTGATCGAGCACCCCTAAACTCGCTCCCACTCTGTACTAAATAACTCGGTGGCCCACTTTGACTGATATTCCACTGGTACCGTTCGCGATAGCATTTATACGATAGATCTTATCTCAGAATTCCATGAAACATGCATATGGATATGTATATGTAAGCATACTAGCAGAGGATGACAACGCGGACCAACTTATGTATATGTAAGCATACTAGCAGAGGATGACAACGCGGACCAACTTGGTCACCGTATATACTATTCATAAAATTAAGGGACAACTGAAAGCACATGACGACCCCCACTATATATACACTGTCTACAGACCTCTATAGAATATAGACTACACAAAGGACGGGATAAGGCCCTGCCATAAGGACGGGATAAGGCCCTGCCATACCCATATATGTACATGTCAAAAGGCATACCAAAGGGCTGTAGCTCCGGTCCAAATGGAGCTTGTTGGTCGAACTGAAACAGTCCTACGGGTCCGTTCACTCGGGCAAGCAATCGAACTGCGGGGTACGAACGCAGCGTACACAAGAAGAGACGTTAGTACGCGTAATGTACTGAGTATGTAAGGCATGAACAGTAATATAATAAGACATATGGAGCATAACATGAGATACGGAAATAACCTGTACATCTGGATGTCTCTTAGGGCGGATACCATGCATGATTCACTTTAAAGAAAACATTTCTCATATACATATATATAGCATAATCATTAGCCCGCGTCCGGGCCTCCCGCGTCCAGGGTAACCATCTCACGCCGCCCACTAGTGGTGTCATGCCCGTGTCATATAGACATGGTGTTATCATTATCCATAAGCTGCCCACAGAAGTGGTGTCATGCCCGGCCAACTAGGCCCGGTGTAATCATACATAAACATAAGCATGCATAAAAGCCCAATTAAAAGCTACAACTTTATCGGAGTGACGTAAGGTCGGTAACCTCCGATTACATTATGAAATGATCACCATCGCTATTTCTCACCTCGGAGGAACGAATAACATGAGATGAGATCATCATCAATGAATAAAATTGAGAAAATCATGAAATAGCAAAACATTCTCATATTCACATTGAAATCATAAGCTTGGGACTTTTAATCATGAAATCATCATCATCATAATCATCATAGAAATATTCTCATCTTTGACATCATCGTTATCATTGTAAAAACATGTCCATCGTTGTTGTCATAATAGCTTACAGAATCATAAATCTCTGATTTGGAAAATACGGACATTTTGAAAAACATTTATGGATTATCAGGAAAGGATTCATGCTTTTGAATCATGAACCTCTAACTTTTGGAAGTAAGGAGGTTATGAAAAATATATAGGGAATTACAACATAGGAGTTTCTAGAAATAGGATCATCGTCATCATAAAACATACTTATCTTTAGCATCATAAGAACTCTAAGAATCATGAATCTCTAGCTTTTGAGAATAAGGAAATTTTAGGAAACATTTATGGATTCACAGAAAGGGATCATGGGACATTTGGAAAACATCTATTTGATTCATAAGAAAGGAATCATGCTTTTAGAAGAAAGGGATTAGCCTTAACATACCTAAAAATTCACGTCTCAGCTCTTCCACCTATTTCCGGTCTTGCAATATACATATAAGACCATTCATGCTATAATTAGGTCCATTGTTATATATTTTTCCTAAGCCTTTAAATAAATCTTTCTAGAATCATTAAATTTCTAGCATCTCCTCTGTTTATATGCCTAGCCCAAAATCGTAATTCAGCAACCAACAACAACAACATCAATACCAACATTAACAACATCACTTTCAACACCAACATGTGCCATAAAACAGCCCACATGTTGTTTTCCAACTTCCATAACTAACCAACTTACTATACAATTATCTAACGACTTTATCTTCGTAAATAAGCCTTAAATAATACCAAAAGAGAAAGATTCATACCTTTTTCTTGTCCAAACGATAATATCTTCAAGATTCCACCTTGAATCCAAACCAAATCCAACGCAAAATAATACCGTGATCACAACTACGCACTATCCTAGCCTTGATTAAGCAAAATCACTTCAAACCCTCAACTTTTTTGTGATATAATTGCTCTTTGTGTTGCTGCTCTCAATTTGATTTTTTTTGGTGAAAAAAATGGGGTTTTTCCCCTTTTATAAGGTTCAAATTCAGGTCGGGGGTCACTGTAGTAGTAGTTACTGTAGCAGTTACTGTAGCACGCGTTTCTGCTCTGTCAGCCGACCTTGTAATGTCCAGAGTTTTGTACTCCGATGTCCTATCGACGAGCGATTTGTTGCTTTAGAAACTAGACTCGACGAACTTTATTTTAGGCTTGTATTCCACGTCAAAACACTTCACATGCTAAGAGATATTCTTCCCTCAAGTTGGACCAAAATTATCACACGAAACTTTACCCATCTTTTCTCCAAAGTCATACTATTCCATTTCTTCCACTCATTTCCTTATAAAACCTTCCAAAGATACCTTTTATACATCCTTCACTCATTAAATATACTTAATAATGCTTGCTCTTTATATTCCAAAGTAGTTTTACTTAACCATAACTCAAAGTACTTATGTTTCAAATTTTATAAGTGCTTCTTCAAAGATACGGGGTGTAACGCCTGGGAACTAAAACCGAACCATCTTTGTTCTACAATCAACGTTAGCATAACAGGAAGCCAACCAATCTATACCCATACTAACATCAAAGTCTACCATATCCAATCCAATCAAATCTGCTATGTATGACAATTACTATAACTACACAATTCTTGTATACTCTAGTTATCACAAGGTCTCTAATAGGTGTAGACACCTCAAAAGACCTAATCTTCTCAGTTTATATCCCAAACTTACTAGTAATAAAAGGAGTGACGTATGATAAAGTAGAGCCTGGATCTATCAATGCATACACGTCATGGGAGGAGACTGATAATATACCTGTAACAACATCAAGTGATGACTTTAGATCTTGTCGACCCGCTAATGCATAGATGCGGTTCTGAGGACCGTTCGAGCTAGACGCTCCACCTCTGCCTCTACCACGGCTGGCTGATATTTGAAAACCCTGCCCAAAAGGGCGTACCGATGACGAAGAACCAGCTGCAGATCCGGTCGGCTGAACTATACCTTTACCACCTCTCGACGGATAATCTCGCATAATGTGTCTTGGATGACCGCAAGTATAACACCCATCTGAACCCAAACGGTACTGTCCGCCGTGTAAGTTCTCACACTAAGCGCATCGTGGTAGAGATGGTCTCATCTGACCGAAAACACCTCTAGACTGGGAACCGAAAGCCCTAGAACTCTGGCCTGACCTAGAATAAGTGGGTCGATCAAATCCGCATCGGAAACCGGTGAAGGCGTACTAGCACCGAATAGGCCGGACGCCTAGAAAGCCGTGTCTATGACCACTCCGATGCTCGCCAAAGGAACCGTAACATCCTCAGCCCTCTTACTTGCCCCTATCACACTCTCGATCGGCTCGTCGTCGTCGTTCGCTTCCCTCTAAGCCCTGAGCACCTGAATACAACAAATATCCATACCCTTCTGAAGTGAGGCTGGCATGCAATCATTAATCAAATGCGGCTCAAGTCCAATCACAAACCGATGTACCCGATCCTCCATCTCAGCTAATATCGTGGAAGCATACCTGGCTAGTAAGTTAAAGCGAAGACTATACTCCCGAACACTCATATTCCTCTGGCGTAGATTCAGAAATCTATCAACTCGAGCCCATCGGATCTCCGCTGGCAAATAGTGTCAAAGAAAAGCCTCTGTGAACTCCTACCATACTACTGGAGGTGCATTAGTCCCCCTGGACAACTCCCAAGTCTCATACCACTGAACGGAAACATCTCGCAAATGGTAGGAAGCCAACTCTACTGACTCAGTGTCAGAAGCATGCATTACCCTCAATCTCTTCTGCATCCAATCAATAAAATTCTCCGGGTCCTCAACCGATTTCGATCCTATAAATACTGGAGGGTCCAAACTGATGAAGTATCGAACCCTGGCACTAACAGCCCTATCAGTATAACCGGTACTTGTAACACCTCGTACCTTTAATCTAGGTTACGTCCATGATTTGAGACTTCGAAGACCAGATGAGAAGTGTGGGAAATAAATTTGTCTCAATTCAGCAAAATCCCATTTATACGACCAGTTATACGGATCATGTATTATTATACGGACCGTATAACCAGTCCGTGTAACACAGGTGGAGATTCTAAGTTTCTGCCAAGTTAGCGAGAAGGCTTCAAGCAGCCTGAAACTATGTTAGCCATCGTAGGATAAGGATTGCTCCGCCCATGTTTAGGTCGATTCCTTAATAATGATTAGATTCTTTCATGTTATATTTATATCTCATATCCCTGGCAAGGTATGGGAGCTCTACTGGTAGGGTGTAAGTACCAGAACCATGTTATCGGTTATATTTATGCTCTCCCTACTTATAATGTTTTTACTCATGTTATATCTCTATGTATTCATGTTCATAACCAGACTTCAGTTTCAATTTCAGTCTTTATGATGTTATTTCTATGTCCCATGTTATTTCATTCAGTTGTTTTACATACCAATACATTTAATGTGCTGACGTCCCTCTTATTGTCTGGGGGCCTGCATTCCATGATGCAGGTACGGATTTATAAGACGACGCATCTACTCAGTAGGATTTCCTCGTATCAGCCTATTGGTGAGCCCCATCTCCTTCGGGGTTTAGTTAGTCATTTATCCTATAGTAGTTATGCATTAAAGGTATGCTGGGGGCCTTGTCCCAGCAAATATGATTTTTCATTTCAGACTCATGATAGAGGTTTCATAGACTAGACTAGTCAGTTATGTCATGTCAGATATTCAGATTCATATAGCCATCTTTGGATCATTCATGTTATTTCGGCACTCATGTTTAAACAAGTATTTTATTAAGTATTATGACTTATTATGTTTTATAAAGGCTCATCATGCATTCACGTTGTATTCCGCTTATAATATGCCTCATAATGATTCAGTATGCCATGTGGTTCACTCGGTCACATGTAGTCAGGCACCGAGTGCGGTGTTTCGCCCAAGCCATGGTTTGGGACGTTACAAAGCTTGGTATCACAGCCCTAGGTTCAAGTATCTTAGGGAGTCTATGAAATCGTGTCCAGTAGGGTCGCTTTTGTATGTGTGAAGGACCCACACATATAAACAGTTGACCACCAAGACATTCAGGATTATCTCATTTCTTTCAAACTCTAGATCGTGCAATTAGAGCAGTACTCTCCAGATGCCTTTCTAATTCGTGCGTGTACGTATTTTCAAAATCATGCCTGCGAAGAGAAAGACTTCTAATAGTCAAAGGGCAGCCGCGACGTCGCGGGACGGAGGCTATCCGAGCCACTTCGGGTCGTGCACCTCTGCCCGCAGACTACGCCACCAATGACTACTACTCCACGGAGACTCCAGTTCCTCCACCCCGAACTAATGATGCGTGTTAGAAGCGCTATTAACATACTCACTCGGTTAGTGGCGGCCCCGAAGCCCGAACAACGGCGGGGAATGCTGGTCAAGTTCAGGGAATAATGGAGAGTCTTCTAAGACTAAGAACTTTCTCAGGATGAATCCCCAATCTTCACAGGGACAAAGAAAGACGAAGACCCTTAGGATTACATTGATGCCCTACAGAAAATCTTTAGGGTTATGGCATCTGAGATCGAGGCGGTAATTTTGGAGCTCGTCGGTGCCGGCATTGCCAACACTTGGTATGAATCTTAGGAGTTATCCCGAGGGGAGGATGCGCCTGATGCTACATGGGATGAATTTGCAAGCGCATTACTGGACCACTTCATGCCAATAGAAGTCAGAGAAGTTAAGGCTGAGCAATTCCTGAAGCTTAAGTAGAAAGGCAGGTCAGTTCAGGACTACTATTTGGAGTTTGTTAGTCTGGCTAAGAATGTTTCGCTTATGATACCGGACATGAAGGCAAGACTGAGGAGGTTTGTCTATAGTCTTGATCCCCACTTGTACGATGAGGCCAATATTGCTTCACAAAATGGGGAGATGACTATCTCCAAAATGGTTTCTTTCGTACAGGGGAATGAGACAAAGCTAAAGGAAGAGGAAGCCTTGCAGAAAGAGAAAGATAAGGAGTTCAACAAGAGGGTCAAGTCTACTAGACAGTTCAGCGATAATGGGAACAGGAAATTCTTTAAGAACAGGTCAGCGGGACCTGCTCCATCTACAGCAAATGCCCCAGTCCCAAAGTTCTGAAATGATAAGAGGAAGAGTTTCAGGCTATCAAGTTCTTTTTCGCAGGCTAGTGTGGGGCAGAAGACATATGATATTCCGAGTTGCAAAAAGTGTGGTAAGAGACACCCAGGTGAGTGTCGTGTGGGTACGGATGCGTGCTATGGTTATGGCCAAAAGGGCCATATTCGGGGATTGTCCATTAACTGGTTAGGCGAGGTACGGAGGCAACGCGACGCGATCCTGGTCAGAGCTCCCGTAGCAATCGAGGCCCGGCGGGGGCACAATACAGCTAAGTTTGGAAACACAGGCAGAGGACGAAACCATTTGTATGCATTGACAGGTCATCAGGATACAGAAGCTCGTGCAGATGTGGTCAAAGGTACATTAATAGTTTTCACTTTTAACGTCTATGCCCTTATTGACCCAGGATCCACCTTATCTTATGTAATCTCATTTGTTGCTAAGAAATTTGGGATTGAACTAGAAAAGTTGCATGAACCCTTTGAGGTGTCCACCCCAGTCGGGGAATCAATTATAGCTAGACGTATTTATAGGGGTTGCCCAGTTTTAGTCTATCACCGTAGAACCATAGCTGATCTAGCAGAATTAGAAATGGTAGACTTTGATGTAATCATGGGTATGGATTGGCTATTTTCATGTTATGCTACTGTGGGTTGTAAAACCAAAATAGTGAGATTTGAGTTTCCTAACGAACCAGTCATAGAGTGGAAGGGTAATTCAGTAGTACCCAGGGGTAGATTGGTAGATTTATCTCCTATCTTAAAGCCAAAAAGATGATTTCCAAGGGGTATATCTATCACTTAGTTCGAGTCAGGGATTCAGATACCCAAACTCCAACTCTCCAGTCCGTACCAGTTGTTAATGAGTTTCCAGAAGATCTTCCCGGAGTTCCTCCTGACAGGGAGATTGACTTTGGAATTGATCTACTTCCCGACACTCAGCCGATATCTATTCCGCCATACAGAATGGCTCCAGCAGAGTTGAAAGAATTAAAAGTCTAGTTGAAAGATCTTCTTGACAAGGGATTTATTAGACCAAGTGTCTCACCTTGGGGTGCGCCAGTCTTATTTATCCGAAAGAAAGATGGTTCCTTACGCATGTGCATTGATTACCGCCAGCTGAACAAAGTCACTATTAAGAGCAGATACCCTCTTCCCAGAATAGATGACTTATTTAACCAACTCCAGGATTCCAAGTGTTATTCTAAGATTGACCTCAGATCAGTATACCATCAGTTAAAAGTCAAGGAAGTTGATATTTTGAAAATCACTATCAGAACCCGTTATGGTCACTTTGAATTTCTTGTTATGTCTTTTGGGTTGACAAATGCGCCAGCTGCTTTCATGGTTCTTATGAATAGGGTATTCAAGCTTTACCTCGATTTATTCGTCATTTTCTTCATCGACGATATTCTGGTATATATGATATTCTGGTATATTCCCGCAGTGAGACTGATCATGCAGAACATCTCAGGATAGTGGTGCAGACACTTAAGGATCGCGAGCCTTTTGCAAAATTTTCAAAGTGTGAGTTTTGGCTTAAGTCAATGGCATTCTTAGGCCATGTAATTTCGGGTGAAGGTGTAAAAGTTGACTCTCAGAAAATAGATGCCGTAAAGAATTGGCCCAGACCCACTTCAATTTCTGATATAAAAAGTTTCTTGGGTCCGGCGGGTTGTTATAGATATTTTGTGGAGGAATTTTTCTCTATTTCTGCTCTGTTGACTAAGTTGACCCAGAAAAAGGTTAAGTTTCAATGGTCAAATGCTTGTGAGCGAAGCTTTGAAGAGTTGAAGAAGAGATTGACATTTGCTCCAGTCTTGACGCTACCAGAGGGAACTGAAGGGTTTGTTGTATATTATGATGCTTCGGGAATTGGTCTCGGATGTGTCTTGATGCAGCATGGTAAGGTTGTAGCTTATGCATCTTATCAGCTCAAAGCTCATGAAAAGAATTATCCGACTCATGACTTAGAATTGGCAGCCGTGGTTTTTGCACTTAAGATATGGCGCCATTATTTGTACGGAGTACATGTTGATATTTTCACAGATCATAAAATCCTATAGTATATCTTCAAGCAAAGAGAGCTAAATCTTAGGCAGAGAAGATGGCTCGAGTTGCTTAAGGATTATAATATGGATATTCTTTATCATCCGGGAAAAGCGAATGTTGTAACCGATGCTCTTAGTCGGCGTTCCATGGGAAGTTTAGCCCACGTTGATTCAGATAAGAGAGTTATGACCAAGGAAGTTCATCGTTTGGCCATTCTTGGAGATCGTCTTTTGTACTCCGAAGATGGCGGTGTGGTTATGCAGAATAGAGCTCTTTCCTCTTTAGTCGTTGAAGTTAAGGAGAAACAATATAAGGATCCCTACTTGTTGCAGCTGAAAGAGGGGATTCACAAGCATAAGACAACGACTTTTGAACAAGGGGGAGTTGATGGTACCTTGAGGTATTGAGGCAGATTATGTGTTCCAAATGTAGATGGGCTCAGAGAGCGAATCATGTCAGAGGCTCACAACTCCAGGTATTCCATTCACCCAGGTTCCACTAAGATGTGCCATAATCTTAAAGAGATTTACTGGTGGAATAATATGAAGAAGGATGTAGCAGATTTTGTAGCTAAGTGTCTGAATTGTCAGCAAGTGAAAGCCGAACACCACAGGCTTGGTGGCTTGGCTCAGAATATTGATATTCCTATCTGGAAATGAGAAATGATCAATATGGACTTTGTATCAGGACTACCTCGTTCAGCTAGGAGCCATGACTCTATTTAGGAAATCGTTGTCCGACTCACTAAGTCGGCACACTTTTTGCCAGTCAAGACCACAGATTCAGCAGAATACTACGCCAAGTTGTATGTTAGAGAAATTGTCAGATTGCATGGGACCCCAGTGTCTATTATTTCAGATCATGGTGCTCGATTCATGGCGAACTTCACGGAAATCCTTTCGAAAGGATTGGGTACCAGGTGAACCTCGACACGACTTTTCATCCGGACGGATAATTGTGGCAAAGCGTACTATTTAGATTCTCGAGGATATGTTGAGAGCATGTGTCCTAGATTTCAAAGGTAATTGGGATGATCACTTACCTCTCATTGAGTTTGCTTATAATAACAACTACCATGCTAGTATTGGAATGGCATCGTATGAAGCTTTATATGGGCGCAGATGTAGACCACCGATTGGTTGGTTCGAAGTTGGTGAAGCAGAGTTGTTAGGATCATATTTGGTCTATCATGCTATGGAGAAAGTCAAGTTGATTCAAGAGCGTTTGAAAACTGATCGCCGAAGTCAGATTGAGCGAAGGGACTTGGAATTTCAAGTTAATGATTGGGTGTTCCTTAAGGTTTCGCCTATGAAGGGCGTTATGAAATTTGGGAAGAAAGAAAAACTCAGTCCCAGATATATTGGACCTTACCGAATTCTGCGAAAGGTCGGTCAAGTAGTTTATGAACTTGAGTTGCCACAAGAGTTCTTGGTTCATTACGTGTTTCGTGCATCCATGTTGAGGAAGTGTGTAGGAGACCGTATTGGTTGTTCCCCGCCGATACTATAAAATTTAAGGACGGCATCACCTATGAGGAGATCCCCGTAGCCATTCTTGATTGTCAGGTTCACAAGTCGAGAACTAAGGAAGTTGCCTCGGTTAAAGTTTTATGGAGGAGTCAGAAAGTTGAAGAGGCTACATGGGAAGCCGAAGAGGACATGAAATCCAAGTACCCATAATTGTTTGAAGAGCAAGTAGAGAGTGCTCAAGG
Source organism: Lycium ferocissimum (assembly GCF_029784015.1). Lineage (NCBI taxonomy): Eukaryota > Viridiplantae > Streptophyta > Magnoliopsida > Solanales > Solanaceae > Lycium > Lycium ferocissimum. The sequence continues at coordinate 40,698,710 of NC_081349.1, forward strand.
TAACCTTCCATAGTCCATGTTATGTCATGTCTCATGTTTCACGCTCATGTACCCCCGTGTTGTCCATGTCATAGTATTCGTATTTCCTATGTAACCGTATCGTTAGTTCGATCTCTCATGTTTCACGTCGTGTTCTTTTCACATTCACTATTCAAGTTGTCCGATCGTATATGCTTAACCATGACCCATCATTTGAGGACGAATGATCCCAAGTAGGAGATATTGTAACACCTCGTACCTTTAAACTAGGTTATGTCCATGATTTGAGACTTAGAAGACCGTAGAAGTGTGGAAATAAATTCGTCTCGGTTGACAAAATCCATTTATACGATCGGTTATACGAATTATTATACGTATAACGATCGGTTACACGGTGGAGATTTAAGTTTACGCAAGTTTGTGAAAAACTTTGATACGGACCCGTATAATTTTATACGGATCGTATAATATTATACGGATCGTATATTCGGTCATGAAACTTATTTTGGGAAATTTCGGTTTCTGGAATTTTAATCATTGTCTAATACGGCCAAGTTATACGGACCGTATAAGTTGACCGTATAATTTTCCATTAAGTATAAATACGTCATGTCAAGTTCTTTTCCACTTTTCTACATTCTCCCAAGTTCAAACGAAGGTTTCTTCTCCCAACAATCCAAAACAACAAAGTAAGCCTATTCCAACCATTCCAAGTGAATTCTAACATGTATCCATGATTTCTAAATAAGAGTTCATCATTCTTAACCTAGGGTTTTCAAGAAAACCCACCTCAAGGCTCAAGGTCTAACCTTTTGGAATTCTTTTACAAAGTTTAGATTTTTGTTACGAGTTTGGAACATTATCAGGTATGTAGGATTACTAGCTACGTGTGGGAACATCTTTGTTCTTCCCCACGCCACTTCTTCCATAAAGTATGAAGTTATACGAAAACTAGGGTTTTTAACTATGCTCATGATAACCTTAGGTCCGTGTACCATGCTATACTAAGTATTAAAGTATTATTAATCCATTATTGAGTTCTTGATATTTCATTATGATTATTGAGAATCTGTCTGTAATCCATGAAAACCCATACTTTGCATTCCATGGGTTCTTATATGCAAGTTACAATTTATTATGTTTATTTTCAAGAAAATACTCTACATGCTTTACACGTTTTCATGCAAGAATACTATGAAGTGATATCCATGTACATGCAAGTTATGATTTATGAAAACCATGGGCTCAAGTGCCACCTATTTTCCATGTTCATGTTTTTGGGAGTTGCATAGATTACCGAGAAGGCTTAAGTAGCCTTAAACTACGTTAGCCACCATAAGATAAGGATCGCTCATCGCCATATTTAGGACGATTCCTTAATAATGATTAGATCCTTTCATGTTATATTTATATCTCATATCCCCGGCAAGGTATGGGGCTCTGCTAGGGTGCAAGTACCAGAACCATGTTATCGATTATATTTATGCTCTCCCTACTTATAATGTTTTTACTCATGTTATATCTCTATGTATTCATGTTCATGAACAGACTTCAGTTTCAGTTTCAGTCTTTATGATGTTATTTCTATGTCCCATGTTATTTCATTCAGTTGTTTTACATACCAGTACATTCAATGTGCTGACGTCCCTTTTATTGCTCGGGGGCCTGCATTTCATGATGCAGGTACGAATTTACAAGACGACGCATCTGCTCAGTAGGATTTCCTCGTATCAGCCTATTGGTGAGTCCCATCTCCTTCGGGGTTTAGTCAGTCATTTATCCTATGGTAGTTATGTATTAAAGGTATCTTGGGGGCCTTGTCCCCCGGTATATGATTTTTCATTTCGGACTCATGATAGCGGTTTCATAGACTAGACTAGTCAGTTATGTCATGTCAGATATTCAGAGTCGTATAGCCATCTTTGGCTCATTCATGTTATTTTTCCGCACTCATGTTTAAACAAGTATTTTATTAAGTATTATGACTTATTATGTTTTATAAAGGCTCATCATGCATTCACGTTATATTCCGCTTATGATATGCCTCATAATGATTCAGCAAGTCATATGGTTCGCTCAGTCACATGTAGTCAGGCACCGAGTGCCGTGTTTCGTCCAGGCCATGGTTCGGGGCGTGACAGTACCCGTGCCTTGATACTGGGCCTGAGTGGCCACTGACTGAATCAATAACCGAATAACATTTCGCATCTCTTGGCCGGGTATATCATGTGGAGAAACTGGGGTTGTTTTAGCTGCAACCCATCTGGAACGGAAGGTCTCGAGAAGACGAGACGGGCCTCACTTTGGCACTCGCCACGGCCTCGTGTACCGGCACGCCGACCGGTACCTCATCCGTCACGCAAGTGCCTCTTCCCCCCCCCGAAGCGCTCGTTGTCACAGGCATCGCTGAAATCAGAACACGTTATTAGAAAAGGAATCCTGATGATACAGCTCTAACGCACGATCTAAGATGAGAAAGAAGGACAACCTTCCTAAATGCCCTGTAGCCTCCTGTTCATCAGTGTGGCGCACGACACACATATAAACAAGACTCTACTAGACACGACTTGTAGACAACCCTAGGACGGAACTGCTCTAATACCAAATTTATCACGACCCAAATCGGAGGGCCATGGCGGGCACCCGAGCCCTACCTGCCGAGCACCGTTAATCTTGCTTTCATATCATAATCATAAACAGGGGTGGACCACTAGGGTCTTCAGATGGCAACCTGCTAGATCGTAAGAGAAATATACTGGAAAGGAGCGAGCCCAAATGACATACATATAAAACCATGTTGGGCAAAACTGTATAAGCTGACTGTTGACACCCAATTTTGTCCCGTCTTCCCCAAAATATTTAGTTACGTTTCTGATGTGTTGGCAGCTTTAAAATAATTACTTGTATTTTTTTTGCTATAATTATCAGCCTCTTACTAATACCGGCATTTCATTCGCTAGCCGTATTATTTTTATAATCTTGCGACCATTATTATTATTATTATTATTATTATTATTACTAATATTATTATTATGATCATTTTTATTTATTATTACCGTATTATGATAATACATTTTTATCATTTCGCATTCTTACCATCTTATGCACATGCATCGCATTTATTTCCGCACAATTAAATAACAACCTTTTATTTACTATTGACTTTCAAAACATTGCACGACCATTATGACGTCATATAATTCTATTAGGTAATATTTTAACACGCGCTAGTATATAATTAACTGAAAATAGGTCTTCACTTAAATTCAGAAGCCCAAATTATTTCTTTCGTTCATTAACCTCAAATCTAGACCCAATTAACAGCAATATTTTTGGACCAGCCCATATTTCAGTCCATACCCGGATGAACCGACCCAGCCCATTATCTAAACCTACCCAGCCCACCACCCTCACCCGACCCGGCTCGTTTAAAAAAAAATAAAATGAAACCAGTAGGGTTTCATTTCCCCTTTCATCTCCGCGCCGCACCCCCTTGCTCCTCTCTCCCTTCCATTTTTTGAAAAACTCCAATCGCCCTTTAGCCATGGACAGATCTGTCCAGTCCATTGTCGTGCAAGACTCGTATCACACCCCAACAGACTTGTCCCTTTCCCTTCTCCTCCTCTCTCTTTTCGATAAAACGAGCAAATTTGTGGTGGGCTTTCCTAAATCCAGGCCATGCATGGCCATATAGGGACAAGACAATTAATGTGCGTCCTTTCCCCGTCGATTTTTCAACCGTTGAAAAGGTAGGAATTTTGTTTTCGTCTTCTTTCTTTCCCGCTTGCTTCTGGAAATCCTTAATGGGTTTTGTTTGTTATTGAACCCAAATCGTTTTTCTCATCCGCTCCTTTGACTTCGAATACAAAATTTTTATGACGATTGTCTTCTTCTTCTGGGTCTCTGATCAGTGACAGAGGGTTTTAACGTTTGTGTTTGAAGAGGATTCGATTCCGCCAATTTTCAGATTTTTGAAACCCAAGCAAAAACCCTAGAAATTTCCCCTATAAATAATGGTTTGCACAGTGATTGGGCAGGTCTTTTTGGTGGCCAAAATCCCTAAAAAAGGATTAAGTCTTTTAACCGCAAAATTCCCTAAGAACTAAAATTCTTGAACCGCCAGATTTCCCTTGACAATACAAGTCTTTAATTGTTCCAGTTCCTTTTTTTTTTTTAAAAAAAATATCGGCTCTTAATTTTCCTGATATCGTCTCAAACACTAAATCCTTTCTGTTTTGCTTCGGCATTTGGTTCGGATCCGAGTATATACCAACTCGGAGTTTGCGGTGTTTCGAAGCATATCGAGGACTCCGCCCCACTTCGCTGCACCCGAAGAAGGTCAGTAAATCCCCTTTCCTTTATTTTGCTTTTTTATTATTCGACTCCTTCGGTTACCTGCAGTTGACTATTCGTTAGGTTAATATGCTTTATGGTTAAACATGTTTTTTTAAAAGTTGTCTAGTTCAGTTACTATATAGCATGGGTTAGATGTTATTAGCTTTAAATTTTAGTAAGGATATGTTTGGCCTTGATTCACTTGAATCTGGCTGCATGTTTAGTTAAGTCAATGAGTTAAAATCGACTCGCGTATGGCTTTGTTGAAATTATGTGAGCTTATATAAAGGGTAAAAATGTCTGTTCAAGCTTACTTATGAGCATTATATGAGTGTACATCCTTAGGAGATATTCGTCTAAAC